>NC_067477.1:109324673-109624673 GCF_947179515.1 Apodemus sylvaticus
TCAGACAGCCATGCAGGAGAGCCAGTGTCCTCCCTCTCCAGTGCCCGTGCCTGAGAAGGCTGGCGAGTAGAGCCACAGCCCTGCCCATTGCCAGCAACACATCAGGAACTGAAGATAGCAAAGGCTCCCTACCTGAGGGTGATTTTCATCAGCCTTTGTAGCCAAAATGCAGAAGTCGCCACACGTGGTGATAGAAATGAGGCTCTTCACATATTTAACGTATTTCTCATTGTTTTTGGTGTCCCAAAACACGACACAGTACTCAGGACGATCGGGTCTGGTGTACGCATAAACCACAGTGTTGGAACAATAGCCCCACTAGGGATGGAGACAGGGAGACATGCCAGTGAAGAAGAAAGAAGACTGCTTAGTTAGGGAAAGAAAAATCACATTATTTTTATTTTCGAAATAAGTCTAACAGCTGCTGCTATCAAGGCTAAAAAAAAAATAGATCCTATTGGAAAAAATCTAAAAGTCATAATAAGAGACAATTTTAAAAGAATACTCTACAAAAATAAACTTAGCTGTCTAGCTTTTATTAATTTGTAAAAATTAAGTGTCAGGGGTAAAAAATTTTCAATGGTTAATCCCTGCTTTGGGGATGGCCCAGAAACTGACCAACTGCTAAAAGGGTGAAATCTGGATTTCCGAGACAAAATCAAAACAGTTACTCTGTCTTTTCTCTGTTCTGGTTTTGGTTTGGTTTTTCAGAATGTTTTTATCTTTCTTTCTACATCTTATCCAAAACAAAATACAGAAGTCTCACCCCCCACACTTCTTGAGGAATAATCATGATCAGGTCTTTTGGCCACAACTGTTCACTGAGCATCTGCATCCCAGAGCCCACTGGGACCCGAGCGTGTCCACCCCGGCCTCCCTCTGTCTAGTGCACCAGGACACTCAGAGTCCTGAATGCGCTGCACTCACCGTCGGCACTAAGCCTATGTTATCACTAAAAGGTCAGTCATGCTCAGCTCTCATATCACTCACTAACATCAACTTTGGCTTTCAAAGACTTTGAATTTACAAAAATGTCATGAAGATAGGACGTTCCCAAACATCCCTCCTCCATTTCCCTGTCTTAGCTTCCATGACTATGACACATCTGTCACAACTAGAAACCCAGCATCACTGGACTGCACACTCATCACTAGCTTTGCCCTAATGTCCTCTGAGACCTCAGAATATCACAGCGGCTACATTATCCTTCGCTGTCATGTCTCCCTGGGCTCCTTTGAGCTCTCATGGTTTCTCAGTCCCCTGTATTCAATGATCTCAGCAGAAGAAAGAAGTTTATTTAAGTCAGTGCCCTCCAGTTTGGAACTGTGTGGTATTTTTCCCGTGCTTACATAATTACTGGTGTGTAGAGAGACCACCGCTGAAGTGCTCCCCTTACGTCATATGAAGGGTCTATGACCTCCACGTGACATCATGGAGGATGTTAACCCTCTCCACTTGACAAAGTGCAGTTTGCCAGCTTTGCCACTGAAAAGCTCCCTTCTTTTTCTCTTTCTAAGCTAGAAGGATGGGGGACTCCACCTCCTAGAGAGGCAGCATGTAATTTGGAATACTTCTGTAAGAAAAATCTGTTTATGTTCTTCCATTTATTTTTACTCAAATATACATCCATATCAACTCAGAAGCTCACCTTTTATAACAAGCTATAATAGAAAGCTACATTGTTCCTTTTTATTCCTCACATCCACTGACCACAGTGCAATTCTGGCTCCTGTAAGCCATAGTGGGCTGCCTACCATGTCATCCTTTTATGTCAGAACACTTCCTGGTGGCCTAGCACTATAAGACGCTCTGTGCATACCTTACATTTTCTTTACCCTAGTTCTAGAACCAGCCATTTCTCCAAGGCGTTTTGACCTTTAAACATTAAATATATAAGATCAAGCTCCCCCCTCCTGCTGTGCTATACTGAGCTGTGTGGGCTGTGTGTGCTGTGTGCTGTGTGCTGTGCGCGCTGTGTCTACCATGTATGCTGTGTGTGCTGTGCTGTGTGTGCTGTGCTGTGGGTGCTGTGTCTACCACGTATGTTGTGTGTGTTGTGTGTGCTACACTGTGTTGTAATCAAACCCCAGGGCCTTACGCATCTGCGCTACCTCTAAGCCACATTCTAACCACCTCCGAACCCTTGGGTGCGCCACCACCGCCCGGCCCTTGGGTTTTTTCAACAGACTCTCACTATATATTGCAGGTTTCCCTCAAACTCACAACCCCTCTGTCTTCATCTCCCAGATAATAATATAGGCATGAGCCACTATGCCTAAATTGCATAATAGTTTTCATTTAAAAAAAAATACCGTAAGCCTGTTTTAGATCAACTGTGTATTGTTTATCTCATTTTCCTCCTCTGATCCACTCAGCCCTTCTCCACCCTACCCCATGCCTTGGGGGGAGGAGGGTGATTTCTGAGATCACCTGTGGGCTGCTCTGCTATATGGTTCCTTTGGGGTTTGCCCGTTAGAAGGCACAAGGAAGAGGAAGAAGAGGACTGTTTATTCCCTAATCCGCCTACCATGGCCTGGGCTCATGGGTTCCAGGAACACCGTTCCCCTGCCTTGCTCGTGAGCCCAGAGCTGCTGATGGCATCAGGGACCTGCTCCGCCCCAGTGCCTGCTTTATCTCCTTTGCGCTTCCTTTCATCTCTGCCATACCCTGGGAAAAGGCCTTCTGTCACTCCTGTGAGTGTGCCATCTGTTTCCAGAGAGATCTTGACTCTTCAAGCCATTTTAACCAATTAAAGAAAAGGTTGTGACTTTTAAGAGCTTCATACACATTCTACTACTTTCTTGTTTAAAAAGCTGTAACAAATTTAGTTTAAAAAACAAACAAAAAACACACTGTTTTATAACTGCTCTTAATACCTTATAATCAGGTCGAATATTTGCAAAATATATAAAGGAATCAACAGCTAGAGCAATCTTCAGTCCGCCTCCTTCCCAAGACAGTGAGCACATCTGCTTTCCTGGAACTTTCAAAGTACCTAGGTGCTGGGGGGGGATGGAAAGTATTACAATGAACATATAAGATTCAAATGTGCTAAAACTACTCCAGAAATATCTAAAAAATAAATTTATTAATAATACCACATCTCAGAATAATGTGTATTTATGAAAACAATGCTTACATATTAGTATCTAGCATTTGTGTCTCATTATTGAGATAGGTTTTCTACAAATAAGTGATCATGTCAAATACGGTGGTGGACACCTTTAATCCTAGCACTCAGAAAGCAGAGTCAGGTGGATTTCTGTTTGAGTCCAGCCTAGTCTACACAGTGAGTTCCAGGACAGCCAGGGCTATATAATGAGAATCTGTCTCAAAGGGAAAACAAATAGATCACTCCACAATAAATTATAACTATGAAAAATTTAGAAGGGCGGGCATATACTTGTTTAATATCCAAAGACATTTAAAGTAGCATATTAAAATCCAGAAATATGAACATAAAATACATTATAATAAAATACTAATCAAGTTAGTGATTTTAAAGAGACATTTATCTGGGTCACAGAGAAAATATCCTAAATAGCTATTTGATGGCAGTTTCCTATGTCAAATGTTTAGATTTTTAAACTTACAGGTTGTAAAATGATAACTGTAATAAAATCTTACAAAACACCATTTAGATACAGGCTTGCTATCTGGAGACTGCTGCTCAAATGTCCCTCAGAGCACGTGGGGTGAGCTGGACTTCCTGCCTGTTTCCCCTGCCTATGGCCGGGCCTGCTGTAACGGGAAGACAAGTCCTGAATATGCTTACCTCACCGAACGGTGTGTAAAACTGCACGATGTTGACATCCTTGTCCTGAGTGACGACTTTCTGGGAGCCTGCCACAGCTAACACACTGCCAATGTGGTTCCACTGGATGCCAACCACATACATGCCCGTATCGATCAAAACAGGGTCTGGTCGAGAGAGAGAGAGAGAGAGAGAGAGAGAGAGAGAGAGAGAGAGAGAGAGAGAGAGAGAGAGCAAATGTGGCAGCTGAATCACAGTTTAGCCTAGAGAACTTGAGTCTTAAGAATAATTTTATATAAATATATATATATATATGTTTTGTTTTGTTTTATTTTTTGTTTTGTTTTGTTTGTTTTTTTCGAGACAGGGTTTCTCTGTGTAGCCCTGGCTGTCCTGGAATCATCTGTAGATCAGGCTGGCCTCGAACTCAGAAATCCACCTGCCTCTGCCTCCCAAGTGCTGGGATTAAAGGCCTCCTCCAACTTAAAAAAAAATAAAATAAAAATAAAAAAATAAAAAGATTCCTTACGGGGGCTGGTGAGATGGCTCAGTCGTTAAGAGCACTGACTGCTCTTCCAGAGGACCAGAGTTCAAATCCCAGCAACCACATGGTGGCTCACAACCATCCGTAATGAGATCTGATGCCCTCTTCTGGTGTGTCTGAAGACAGCTACAGTGTACTTACATATAATAATAAATAAATCTTTTAAAAAATAAAATAAAAAATAAAAAATAAAAAGATTCCTTACTTTGGTCATTCTCATGCCTCATTATTTGGCATCTCCCGTTGTCAAAACAAATCGCCAGGCACGGGCAGTCGGGCTCCACGTAGCCCTCGGTGCCGTGGTACCAGTGGATCCCAGCGATACTGATGGCGCCAGTGACGTTCACCAAGCAATTCAGTTTCATTTTCATCTAGGTAGAAGTGGTCAGCTGAGGCTTAGTAAGCGCATCCTAAAACAGGCAAGTTAATCTGCACAGGTACTGAAGGAAGAGCAGTGAGAGCAGACTTGAGATCTTCCTAGAGACGCACCGAACCTGGATAAACGACTTCTCTAACTTTCCATCTTTCCCTACGTACGAAATAAGGATGAAACCACAGAGAGATAAGCCTGGTGTGTGCTTGTTTTCCCAGCACTCCAGACACTGAGGCAGAAGATCTCAAGGATGAGGCAAGCCTCGGCTACATTGCAAGTACAAGGTCAGCCTCAACAATATAGGGAGATCTAATCTCAAAATATACATTAAAAAAAAACCTACACTCACACTCAGAGTTTTGAATGAGACTCAAATGACAGTAGAAGATCATACATTCAAGGCCAGCCTGGGCTGTAGGGTGAGATCATGTCTCCAAAAAGAAGGAAGAAAAGGTAGGACAGAGGGGTGGGAAAAGGAAGGGGAGGGGAGGGAAGTAGAGAAGAGAGGGGAGGGGAGGGGAGAGAACGGGAGGAGAGGACAGTTTTACTTCCACCAGGAAGTGAACTACAAGATGTAATTCTTACAAATAAGACCGACCTATCACTAGGTAAGAAATCTATCATGGCTCCACCTGTCAAAGCCAGAACTTTCTCCAGATCGTGTTGCCCAAGCTCACTGTCTGTTTCCTTTGCAGTTCTTGTGATAAAATACCCTGACTAAAGCAATTTGATGGCAAGAGGCACATTTTAGCCCATAGCTCAAGGGTCCAGTCCAATGTGTGTGTGCGCGTGCATGCGTGTGTGTGTGTGTGTGTGTGTGTGTGTGTGTGTGTGTGTGTGTGTGTGATGGACACCAGCACAGGGAATGGTCTTCCCATATCCATGAGCACAATCAGTCCCTCAGAGACACTCTTGGGGATTAACCTTAAACTCTTCAGGAGGGCCCTAAAGTTTGTCTCCTAGGTAATGGCTGACCAGGTTGACAAGCAACACTAATCACCATACCTGGTTATCTTTCCAGAAATTGATTTTTCTTCCTTATATACTAAATCAGTTATGATTCTTTTCACAAACAAGCTCTAATTGCTACAAAAATATCTTGGGTACCCTACATAAAAACTTTGATCCAGGCACCTGAAAACTTAAGAAGAAATGTATCCAGCACATTATCCTTTGGCTTCAATGCTATCATCCTGTCCCATCCAGCAGCAGGAAATCAGGACTAGAGCTGCCCTCTGCTGCATTAATTCACCTCAAAGGAACAAAACTTGGGCCAGAAGACTGCTTGCCTGGCAGGCAAGACACCTTGCATTAGACCCAGAACCTGCAAAGGCTGAGCATGGTGCAAGGTGCACTCCTACAAACCTTACAGCCCCAGAGGGGAGACAGGAGAAACCAAACTTCAGATATACAGCAAGCTCCAGCCTGGTCTACACAAGACTCTCTCTCAAAAGAAAATCAACTAGCCCCACCCCTGCTATGGTTACTGCTTTGTTGCTGTGAAGAGATACCATGACAAAAGCAATTTTTTCTTTTGTTTTTTTCAAGTCAGGGTTTCTCTGTGTAGCCCTGACTGTCCTGGAACTAGCTCTATAGACCAGGCTGGCCTCGAACTCAGAGATGCACCTGTCCATGCCTCTGCCAGTGCCACTACCTCTACCTCTGCCTCTCTGCCTCTCTCTCCACCTCTGCACCTCTCCACCTCTCTCACCTCTGCCTCTACCTCCTAAGTGCTGGGATTAAAGGTGTGCACCATCACTGCCCAGATCCAAGGCAATCTTATTTTAAAAAGAAAAAGATTTGATTGGAAGTTTTCATAATTTTAAAGGGTTAGTCAATGATCATCATGGCAGGAAGCAAGCAGGCATGACACTGGAGCAGTAGCTGAGAGATTTACATCCTGATCCCCAGGTACGGGGGGGGGGGGGGGGGGGAAGGAGGGGGTAAAGGAAGAGGAGGGAGAGAGGAGGGGGAGAGGGAGAGGAGGGAGAAAAGAGGGAGGAAAGGGAGAGGAGGGAGAGGGGAGGAGGGAGAGGGAGAAGAGGGAGAGGGGAGCGGAATGAGAGAGAGAAAAATAGGGCTGATGTGGGCTTTTGAACTCTCAAAGCCCAGTGCAGCAGTATAGGGTAGTACAGGGAAGTGGGAAGGGGTGGATGGGGGAACAGGGGGAGGGAAGAGGGCTTATGGGACTTTCAGGGAGTGGGGAGCCAGGAAAGGAGAAATCATTTGAAATGTAAATAAAAACTATATCCAATAAAAAATAAAATAAAATAAAAAAGAAATCTCAAAGTCCACCACCGTCACACACCTCCTCCAACAAGGCCACACCTCCCAATCCTTCCCAAACAGTTCCGCCAATGGGAGACTGAGCATTCAAACAGATAAGCCAGGGGAGCCATTCCCATTCAAAGCATCACACCACACACCCCAAAAAACTAAGATTTGTCTCTTAACTTTTAAAATTGTTTAGATGATTAGAACATTAAAACTGAATTGAAGACAAATTCTATAAATTATTTTAACTGTCATAATAAAGGCAAACATCTATAAATGATATCTAAAACAATCATAGAAAATTATTCTAATACAATAATGAATATATATGTATATATACATATACTTACTATAAAATTTCCTTGATTATCATAAATGTGTATTTCTCCATTTGCCATTCCAAAAAGTAGGATTTTACTATCTGCAGACCAGGTCACATGGCACAGCTGAATTCCCTTCAGGTCTTTACCCCAAATCCGATTTCCTAAAACAAAGCGGAGCCAGTTATAAGCAGCTCAGGGCAGTGAGCATCCAACAACTGCTTCCAAATACTGATTCCCTAAAGCTCCCTCATATTCCTCACAGCGTTCATGCAGTCACTCGATTCATTTGCTCAATAACTATCTATCAGCACCATGTAAGCTCTGTAACCCTGAGGCCGCTCCAGTGCCGGCTGTTTCACACCGTCTCCTTCTCTTCCACACTCAAGGCAGAGAGGGTCTCAGTCCTGCTCAGAAGAGTGAGTCATCTACGCTAGAGAACACACGCGCTCTCTCAAAAGCAGCTCTTCGCCCCCACACCCTCACACATTCAGGGCATAAGGAACCCAAGCTGGGCCTGTCTGCTGCACCAGCACAGCGGGAGGGGCAGCTCCCAGATGAGCTATGAGTCTATGACCAGCCCCTTCCCAGTTCTACAAAGCTCGCCCAAGAGATCATCCTCATTTCCCTTCTGTAAACTCTTTCCCCACGCCCTGGCTTACACATGTTTAAATATGCATCAAACTCCTAAGCACCGTGACCTAAAAACAAACAAAACCAAACCCCTTTGCTCGACCCTTCCCTCCTGGCTGGCTGGCCCTGTCTCTACAGTCCCTCCAGCCAGTTTTGAGGTCATTACAGTGCTGCAGGCCTCACTTCCTTGCAGTCCCCTCAACCTTACATCGCTCCAGTCTGCCTGCTGCCACACAGCACCATGAGAACGTCCTGCATGGGGCTGTGACTGCCTGCTGCTGAGGCCGGCTGACAATGGGCCTCAGCCTACCCTTTCCCTGTCCTTTTGGACCACGCTCTCTCTCGACACACTTTCCTTCTGTGAGGCTTATAGAGTCCTTGGTCACTCAGACATATCTTTTCTGGAATCCTTTTCTCCTCCTCCTAAGCTATTCCTTAGCCCTGAGACATGCTACTCACCAACCAACCCACGTGTGGCTAATACCTCAGCACACGCATCTCCTCCTCCAGGAAGACCTCCCTGATCTCCCCATCTGCCTTTGGTTGTGTTTCTACATGTTCCCTGTTATAGCGCTCATGTCATCACCACTGGCTACTGACCGGTAACAGCCTATTACTCAGGGTCACTTCTGACACACACAGGTCAGGAAAGTTTTCCCGCTGTTGTGCCATGAACTCCTCACTACAGCTACTGCTCTGCAGGCGCTCAGCTACACTGGGTGACGCAATGAACACACACAGGTGAATCTATGACAGTGATTCCAAACCATTTCCACAAGGATGATTTTTATATACACCCACGATACAGACTCACAGAAGACTCGGTCTCACTGTGGACTAGAATTTGAAGAAAGGGGTATTTTAGGCTTTGATGTATGACAATAGCAAATTCTGTTCAACTGGAAATACAGATTTTTCTCATTTAATACTTTTGAAGCTAAAAATCTACATTCTATACAACATGATATAATGCATTTCTAACCAATATGAAGATCAATTTTACAAAGGTCATATTTAAACTGATACTGAGAAATTAATTTAGCTGTTTTCAGTACCACTATAGGAAAGTGAAATAGTAGACTTATCTTGAAAATGCTTCCTGTTCAGAGGTTAAAACCACAAAGTAGTTCCTAATGTCACCAAACCAGTCACAGAAGAGATGCTTTTTGTCCCTTAGTGTTTGTTTCTCAGTTGGAATGATAATTAACCTAAGACTTTAAAGGTCAGCAAAGCCGCTCTCTGGCCCGTGTCCAGTGGCTGCATTACCGTCTACCGAGCCGACTATCACAGCTCCGTCTTCATACACGATGCAGATCTTCTGCCCATCAGCGTTCCAGCTCATGCTTCGGACCACCGACTTATTGCGATTATTGATCATCTCCTCATACCAAGAGCCTGTGTTCGCAAGTTTAAAAAAGTACAGTCAGAACCTTCATATTAGTCAGCCCAGGAGGAGATGACTCGCACCTTTAATCCCTGCACTCAGGAGGCAGAGGCAGGAGGATCTCTGAGCTTAAGGCCAGCCTGGTCTACAGAGTGAGTTCAGGATAGTCAGGGCTATGCAGAGAAAACCTGAATGAAAAAAGAAAAAAAAACTTTCACATTTATCACCTGTTACTTAAGGGTTGATAATATTTTCTGGGCATTGTCCTAGAAAATAGGACCACTAATCTTAGCACTTGGAAGACTAAGGCAGGAGAATCGTAAGTTTGAGGCTAGGTTGGGCTATGTATAGCAAGACCCTGTCAAAGAAGGAAGGAAGGAAAGAAGGAAAGAAGGAAAGAAGGAAAGAGGGAAGGAAGGAAGGGAGAAGGAAAGGAGGGAGGGAGGGAAAGAGAGAGAAGTTGCTAACTTCTAAAAACACACTCTTGGATAAATAATTGTAAGTGTTCTATAACCTAAGACATTTAACTTCAAAGCCTTCAAATCACCACAAACAAAAGTTTGATTAGGTATTATCCCTAATTGCTTCAAGATTATCATAGAAAATATCACAAATATCCCTCTCTTATTTGATATTTCTCTCTTCTTGTCAATTAAGGAAATGAAATTGCATTTGCTTTCTCAGGGCTGAAATAGAGGATTTTTCTAAAAGCTCAACTTTTACCACTGGGTGATCTATTCAGACAGTGAGGAAACATAACAATAACAGCTTTACAGGTTATTAAGCCCCTGTGATGATTAATTGTCACATTAATCATGATTAGAAATACACACATATTATTAATTAAAACTCAGTCTGTTTTTTAATTTTTTAAATATGGCCTCAGAGAGATAACTCAGCAGATAAGGGTGTTTGTCCCCAAAGCTGAGGACCAGCGCTCCATCCCTAGAACCGCGTGGCAGGAAATGACTTTTAAACACTGTCCTTCATCTCTGCACACACATCGTGACCCATTGGGCACACACAATACACACACAGAGGCACACAAAATTTTAAAGTTCAACTACAACATGACATTTTTTAATGAATTTATAATTGGGAAGCTGGACAGATGGCTCAGCATTTATGAGCAAGAACTGCAGCTGTTCTAGATGTCGCAAGTTCGATTCCCAGCACCCATACAAGGTAGCTCACAGCTGCCTGGAGCTCCAACTGCAGGGCGCTGGCTCCTGTCCCCATCCTCACACACACGTGCTCCCACCAGATGCCACACACATACACATAATACAAAGTAAATCTTTACAACGTAAGTTGTAGATAGGGTATCCAGATCGTCTTACACGTGTACATATTTAACTAAGCCTTTCTCAGCCTTAAGAATATGTATTCTGAGTTGCTTTTCCAATAATAGAGATGCATCCCAGTTAATCTTTCTCTTCTTCTCCCCTCCCCAGCCCTCCCCTTCTCCAGCTGTCTCAGAGACAAGAGGCATGAGCTATAAGTCACTCATCAGCGATGAAATAAATTGGATCCACAAAAAAAAAAAAGGAAGCTCACTGGCCCAATACAGGAAATATAATAATAAAGGAAGTCTTGCCTTTGATTTCTTCAAAAATGTGTTTTATCTAATATTAACTCCAGCTGACCACACAGGAATTAATTCTTATTGGAAATCTGGGGGTGGTGGAGTTATTTTATATGGAAACTATTCTGAGTGTCTCAGTTTATTGTGGCAATGTCAGCAGTCACCAATTCACTTTCCTAATGTGGGGTAGCAGATCAAAGAGCAGGATGCAGGCTACTGACCTGGCTAAGGTCTATTGCAGACATGCTGTTTCTCCATCCAAATACTGTGCTTGCACTCTGGTTTGTAAAAAATATCAAAGCCACTCTCCTGAGCCAGAGAGATGGCTCAGGGGTCAAAGGTGCTTGCTGTCAAGCCTGACAACCATAGTCTAACCCTAGGGTCTCACATGATGAAGAGAACCAACTCCCACAGACTGTCCTCTGGACTCCGTCTGTGTGGCAAAGGTACATATGCACAAAAGACACATTTTAAAAAAATCTTAGCATAACTCTCACATCCATAGAGAGATGATTCAGTGGATAAGAGGACTTGGCTGCTCTTGCAGAGGACCAGAGTTCAGTTTCCAGCATCCCCATAAGGTCACTCACAATGGCCAGTAACACCAGCCTCAGTGGATCTGACACCCATTGTGACTTCCAAGGCTACCTATACACAAGGCACACACACACACACACACACACACATACACACACACACACACAGAGAGAGAGAGAGAAATACTTTTTTAAAAGCAGCTCTTTTAATGTACCTTTATACAGCATCCAGACAATGATAAGCCCATTTTGATCACTGGTAGTCAACTTCTGATACTGTTCATTCCATGTTACAACTTGAACAGCACCTATAACATAAAAAAAAAAATTTAGAAACTCTAAGGTGACTATAACTTGTTTCAAAGTTGTATGTTTGTGTAAATGAGCACAAGATGTTAAAATCAAAAGTCTGTGCATAGTCAGCCTTAAATATTAAAATTTGAATATGAATATAAAAACATCATGAGCCGGGCGGTGGTGGCGCACACCTTTAATCCTAGCACTAGGGAGGCAGAGGCAGGTGGATTTCTGAGTTCGAGGCCAGCCTGGTCTACAAAGTGAGTTCCAGGACAGCCAGGGCTACACAGAGAAACCCTGTCTCGAAAAATACCAAAAAAAAAAAAAAACCATCATGATATGCCATTACTAATATTAATAATTATCTGCAACAAGGCAAAACACTCTTTTGTGTACCTCTGTCTCTCGCCTTCCAGGGCCTCTCACGACCAGCTAACAGCAGTGCCACAGAGCTGATGTGGAGCAGACATCAGCACCAAACTGGCCAGACCCCCCCAGAGGGTATTTCCTGTGCTCTCAGTCGGTGGGTCCCATAATTGATTTTCTCTTTCCCTCCCATGCCAGTTTCCCACGCTGTCCCACACCCTGGAGCACATTTAGGTTCCAGTAATGACTCATTTTGTTTTCTTAGCCCTAAATTACCTTAGTGTGCATTTCTTAATGATAGTCTCTTTATAATCCATACTACAAATATGAAATTAACACTGAAGAAATATCATCTAAGACAGTTCATTCAAATATTATCAACTGCCAAAGTGTCCTACACAGCGCTTGCTCTTCCCTCTAGGCTCCCACCTAAGTCCTGCAGTTCTACCCTTCAGCCTCCTTTAACTTGCTCACAGAATAGATCCTTTAAGAGGATAACATATTTATTTAAAATTAAAATTCCACAGACAGAGAACACAATTTTATAATGTATAAATTATAGGGTTTTCCAGATTTATCAGAGATGATATTTAATTTCTGCAAAATGTTGTATAATATCCCAATTATATCAGACATGAATTATGGTTTAATAAAAGTGATTATTTTTCAATGCTATAAATATTTAAATTTTATTTAAATATTAGTATTTCATTTAACATGTTTGTCTGACATTTCTACCTTAAGTAGATGATGGCTTAAATGTCTAAATGCTGTTTAAACATGACAAGTTAAAAAGTTATATGAAACTGGGCTGTAGTAGCATAGGCCTTTAATTCTAGCACTTGGGAGGTGGAGGCACAGGGATGGCTCTGAGTTTGAGGCCAGCCTGATCTACAAAGCAAGTTCCAGGATAGCCAGGGTCACACAGAGAAAACAAACAAACAAACAAAAAAGTTCCATGACTCACCACTGTGACCTTCAAGATTCTGGTTCATGGAAAGGTTACTAGGGGCTGCTAGGCCCCTCAGTTTTGAGTCATCTAAAACAATCAAAAAGAAGTCTTTGATTAAATATATAAAAGCAAAAGGTACATGATTTTGGCATTATCTTGAGTTATGAGAAGGGTGTGTATCTGTGAGATGGTATAAGGTTTTTACAGTGTTCTTTCTTCTGACCTATTTTTCTCCTGGTACGAATGTGAGCAGTCACATACAGATGCCTTGTGAGACATTGTTCTATCAAAATAAAGCAAAGTGCATGAAGACTTAGCTCAATGTACTAAATATACAACCACCATTACTTAATATCCTCTTCAGATATCTTAAGTAAAAATGTATATAGACATAAATTAAGATCTGTAAAAACATTTAAGGGATTAAATAGCTAAGAGTTTAGAATCTAGTTTTTACTAGTTTTCATACATTCATTCATTCATTCAACAAATGGTGATATGTGCACTGTGCCTAGGCACTATGGAAAATTCTGGCAATGAAATAAACAAAACAGTCCTTTTCCTTCCAGAAAGCTTGTTTTCCATGGGAGCGGGAGGGTCAGACATTACATACATGTAATTATTATTTGGGAAAGTGGAGGCAAAATCAGAAACAGTAACAGAGCTGGTTAATTTAGAGAGACGTGGCACCGGGGAAGCTTTCTAAAGAAATAATATCTTAGCTGAGATGGCACTGTGGCAGCAAGATGCCAGGACTGGGTGCTCTCCCGGGACAGCAAACGGAGAGTGAAAGGACTCTGTACCTTACAGGAACCAGAAGAGGACCTGTGCAGACAACAGGGGGAAATGACCACACGCAGAGCTGCAGTGACAGCCACAAGAAAAGTCATGACATACTTAAGGAAATGACAACAACTTTACAGTGTATAATCACTTAGAAAATGTGTTAGACATAAAACAGAGCACCTAAATCCTTTATTTTAAGTATACAAATATTATGATAACCTTGAGTATTTGTGAAGATGGGAATGATAAAACTCAATCCTTAGGAAATCTGTTCTCTATGATACTACGAGAGGGCTGAAAAGATGGTTCTGTTAAGAACATTCTGCCAGAGGACCCAGGCTCAATTCCCAGCACCCACAGGGCAGCTCACAAATGTCTGTAACTCCAGTTCCAGGGAATCTGACACCTTCACACATACATGCACTGGCAAAACACCAATGAACATAAAAGATAAATAAAGCATTTTTAAAAGACGCTGTAAAAAAAAATTCCTTATTCTCAAAACAGAGAAAAATCCCTCAAGTGTTCTCTAAAACCATCAGTTCTAATTATCTGGCTGCTATCTCAGTAACTTTCTCAATAATATAAAGACACAGTCAAACACTGCACTGAGTAAGAAAGAATAAATGTTAACTCTGGTATGGTAGTACACATCTTTAATCCCAGCAATCAGGAAGCAGAGGCAGGATTTCTGAGTTCTAAGCCAGCCTGGTCTACAGAGTGGGTTCCAGAATAGCCAGGGCTGCACAGAGAAACCTTATCTTGAAAATGCCCCCCCCAAAAGTTCTCAAATGTGTGAATGTCTGTGTGTGTGTGTGTGTGTGTGTGTGTGTGTGTGTGAGAGAGAGAGAGAGAGAGAGAGAGAGAGAGAGAGAGACTTTTTAAAAGATCAAGTGGAAATAAAATCAAGCTGGCTTGAGAACAAAAATCTGATAGTACTGACAGATAGATAGAGAGAGAGAGATAGAGAGATAGATAAATTCTTTTTTTTCTTTTTTTTAAATATTTTTATTTTCTATATTCCTTGTTTACATTCCAAATGACTTCCCCTTTCCCGGATCCCCCCTCCCTATATGTCCCATAAACCTTCTTCTCTCCATCCCTTCTCCAATCACCTCCCTCCTTTTTCTCTGTCCTTATATTCCCTTCCCATGCTAGATCAATCCTTTCCAGGATCAGGACCCTCTCCATACTTCTACATGGGAGTCATTTGTTATGCAATTTGTGCCTTGGGTATTCAGGGCTTCTGGGCTAATTAATATCCACTTATCAGAGATTGCATTCCATGTGTATTCTTTTGTGATTGGGTTACCTCACTTAGGGTGATATTTTCCAGATCAAACCATTTGCCTAAAAATTTTGTGAATTCATTGTTTCTAATTGCTGAGTAGTATTCCATTGTGTAAATATACCACATTTTCTGTATCCATTCGTCCTTTGAGGGGTATCTGGGTTCTTTCCAGCTTCTGGCTATTATAAATAAGGCTGCTATGAACATAATAGAGCATGTGTCTTTATTGCATGCCGGGGAATCCTTTGGGTATATGCCCAGGAGAGGTATAGCAGGGTCCTCTGGAAGTCTCATGTCCAGTTTTCTGAGGAACCTCCAGACTGATTTCCACAGTGGTTGTACCAAGATAGATAAATTCTTACAAAAAAATCACTTTACTGCTGGACCTAAAAAGGCTTAATAAAAGAATGTGCCAATAAAGAAAGTGTCTCCTCGGGAGATGGCTCAGTCAGTAAAGTGCTTACTGTACAAGTGTGAGGACCTGACCTCAGAGTTCCAGAACTCATACACAACACAGGTATTGGAGCATACGCCTGTAATCTCAGAGATGAAACAAGAGGCAGACACAGACGGGTCCCTGGAAGCTTCTAAGCCAACTAGCCTGTCCTACATGGGAACTTCTCAGGCTAATGGTAGACCCTGTCTCAGAAACAGTGACAGTAGGGGCTTGAGAGATGGGTCTGTGGTTAAAAACACATGTTGTTCTTGGAGAGAACCAGTAGTCAGTTCTCAGCACCTACAGACCATCTTTAACTACCTGCAAAGGAAAGGACCCCATGCCCTCTTCTGGCCCCCACAGGCACTACATGCATGTGAAACCACCAAATACATTCAGGCAAAACACCCATACACATAAGAATAAATCCCTTTTTAAAAAATTAAAACTTCATAATGACAAATACCATAAAGCCACTAGCCACTTCTTTCTACCAATTTCACACATCTGTAGTGGTGATGATCACTTACCTGTCTGTGTCTCTAGTCTCAAAACTTTCAGTAATCCATCCTCACCACCACATGCTATGAACCCTTGGTCCTTGTTCCAGGATATACATTTCAGCTTCACATTATTGGGCACAGCAATCTGTAACAAGAATCACAGTGATGCTAGCTTTTGACGAAGGAGCTGGAAAACAGCCATCCCGGAGACATCGACTGACGAACATCTTCCAAGAAGAAACCTCCTCGAACTTTGTCGTGGAGCTTGTTACCAATCCCAACACTTAGGAGACTGAGGCAGGAGGATCTCAAGTTGGAAGCTGGCCTGAGCTTCACAGCAATATCCTGTCTCAAAAAAGAGTACGAAAAAGGGAGAAGAAAGAATAACGCCCTGCAGAAAAATGAGCTATTATGAAAATGGCTGCAGTCCTCTTAGATGTCCCGAGCTCTAGCATTCTGTAAAGAAGTGCACATAAAGGAGGGGGTTGGGGGATCACCTCATGGATTCTTTAAAGGCGGGAAATGAGGCATAAATCCGTACATTTTTTTCCTCTCTTAGGGCAGCCTGTGATAATCTATCATCTGGATCAACAAGTAGCAGAGGAAAGACCACCAGTGCTTGGTGAACACTTTTTATCTCTAAAAAGAAACTTGGCATGACTAGAATGTGGAAGAATCCTGATTTAAAAAAAAAAAAAAAAAAAAGCTGCTGGCTTGGCCAAGGACTGCCCGGGCTCAGAGACCCGCGGGAGGAGATAGGTGACAGGAAGATGGAGCCGCTGCCGGGACAGCCTCCTGCAGTCCCAGGAGAAAGAGGGCACCGGCGGGCTACAGGAATGGAGGCGGCGCGATGGCGGTCCCCAGGAGAAACTCACTTTCTTGCTCAGGTAGAAGAACATCGTGGGAACTCGGAGAAGACGGCCCACCGCGGTCAAGGCCCGCTATGTGTAGCGGGTTCTACTCCTCCATTTGCGAGCACTGGTGGCTCGGAGAAGCTCCCGTCGCCTGGCAACCACCGCCGCCCAGTCGCATCCGGGGCGCTTAGAGAACTTCCGGCGTGGCCTCTGGCCGGGTGCTGGTTGTTGTGCGCCTGCGCGGGCGATGGACCCGCAGTGTAATTGATGTAATTGGTGTGGGGTGAAGTCGACCGGTTCTTCCCTGCCACTGGGCCTGTATCTCGGCTTTGAGCCTTTCTGCTCTCAGGTTAGCGACCTGCCATCCGTGTCGCCCCCAGCGCCATCCCTTCATCCCCGCCGTTGGGCTAAACCACCACGCTAACAGCCGTGCATCAGGTGTCAGTGTAAGTTAAGAGAATGGAGCCCCTTCCAAAAAAGGTCTCAAGAATCCTGTTTTCTCTCTAACCGCTCCACCCGACCCCGACCAACATTCTTGAAAGGAAAAATCAGTTGTTGCATTTGGTAGGCTTACAAATTATAAAGTGGCGATGTGCATTCTGAGGGCTGCCTTCTTTGCAGGAACTACAGAACCCTCTGAAGTAATTTAGGAGTAGGCACTATTATTTTGCGTTGGACTCTGTCTTAGTTAGGGTTTCTATGGCTACGACAAAACACCATGACCAAAAAGCAAGTTGAGGAGCTTGAAAGGGTTTATTTGGCTTACATTTTCATATTGATGTTTATTATCTAAGAAAGTCAGGACAGGAACTCAAATAGGGCAGTAGTAACCTGGAGGCAGCAGCAGAGGCAGAGGCCAGAGAGGAGAGCTGCTTATCGGCTTGATCTCCATGGCTTGCTCAGCCCGCTTTCTTATAGAACCCAGGAGCACCAGCCCAGGGATGGCACCGCCCTCAATGGGCTGGGCCCTCCCCAATCAATAACTAGTTTTTAAAAATGCCTTACAGTATTTTCTCAAGTAAGGTTTCCTCTTTCAGATATCTCTAGTTTGTGCATCGAGTTGACACAGGTCTAGCCAGCACAGAAACCTTAAAACACCTTAAGGATTATGTCAAGAGTCCTTATAAAAGAAGTATGTGATCTGCTTATAAAAAGATAAAGAGAGAGGGAAATATGTTCTATAGATGTGTAGTCAGGTATGGGGGAAGAGGATGTCTCCATGGGCCCATCCCTTCCTCCGAGGGACCAGCCACACACACAACGATATAGTATAGAATAGAGTTTATTCAGGGCATGGGGAAGGGAGTTAAGAGGGTAGTAGAAGCAGAGAAAACAGTGAGAGGGAGAGAATAGAGGCCTACCTGCCTGTTTCCAGGTAACTGTGGGGTGGAGTTTAGACAGAATGCTAACAGTATGTATGACCTTTAGGTCATTAAAGCTACAACTGCATTGTGGCATACCCTCCCATTTAAAAATATTTGAGGTGTTAGGCCTTTTCTATCCAGAGTGACTTTTCTACATTTTAATTTTTTATACATATTCCCTCATCATGTGTGCATGTATGTGGAAGCACATGTGTGCATTTATGTGGAAGTGCATGTGGAAACCAGAGATTCACATCATGTACAATCTTCTGTAACTCACCATCTCCTTTTCTGAGGCGAGACTGCCCAGCCAATGACCTCCAGCATCGCTGGATCCCACTGTCAACCCTGGAGTTACAGGTGCAGCACAGCTAGCCAGGCTTCTAGGGATGCTGGGGAATCCAAACTCTGGTCCTCATGTTTACAGCAAGCACGTCACCCACTGAGCCATTTTCCCATGCCCCATTGTCCTTTTGGGGTATCCTAATGTTAACAAAGTTCCCCAATCTAGAAGTTCAGATAGAGCCACTCCTATGGAGTTATTTGGTTTCATTCATTTTTTTTATTATTTATGTTTTTCCTTTTTAACATAATCTGAAACTATCAATATTGGCTTATATATTCGAGCATGTGCTTCATACAGAAGTGTTAATTTCCCCCACTGCAGTCTTTCCCTACCATAAGCATACAACCTTTGAATCCTTTGACTTCCGGCTATTGTCTCACCACGTCTAGAAGTTAAGAGTCCAGGGTGTTTTTTATTTCAGTGTGGATGTTCCTTGAAAAACAACCAACAACAACAACTAAAACCTAAAGTAGATCTACCATCTTATCCAACCATGACACTATGGGGTACATACCCAAGGAATCCTAACTAACATACAGCAGAGATGCCTGTACCTCAGTGTTTAACACAGCACCATTTTCAATAGCTAAGTGGCACAGTCCACTAATGAATAAATAGTGGCATGTGGGGTAGGAGAGATGGCTCAGTGGTTATGAGCACTGACAGTTCTTCTAGAGGCGAGGGTTCAATTCCCAGCTCCCACATGGCAGCTCACAACTGTCTGTAACTACAATTCCAGACATACACGCAGGCTCTGTGAGGATCTGACACCTCACCGCACAGACATACATGCAGGCAAAACACCAGTGCACATGAAATACAAAGAAAAAATCTTTTTAAAAGGTAGCATGTATACACGCTGGGTCATTATTCAGCCATCAAGAAGAAACAGAAGATAATATCCAGATGGAGCTGGGATTCATGAAAGACAAGTATCACATTTTCTCACATTTGTGGAACTGGGGGTCACAAACGTGGGTGAGGTTTGAGGAGAAGAAGAGAAGAGCGGAAGGCAAATACAGAAAGTGAGATAGGAAACAGGTAGATAGGATCCAGGTTCATCCATTGTGTGTATGTCTGAAAATCTCACGGTAAGGGGCCGGCAAGGTGACTCAGTGGGCAGAGGCACGTGCCTCCAAGGCCAATGGCCAAGCTGGGTCACTGGAACACTGGTGGAAGGAGAGAACCAGTTCCAACGCCCCGTGCTCACACATCCACGTGTGCTGTGGCACACGTGCACTCATACAGCCATAAGCACACACACACACACACAGACACGCGCGTGCGCACAAACACTCTCGCTCAAGCACATGCACATGCACACATCTGTAATTACATCTTTCCGCATTGGTTTTATTTGGGAACTTCCTCTCCATTTATCCTGAACTGAGTAACATTTTAAGCCTCAACAGCCCGAGATTCAATTATTGAAAGAGTATCACCATTTTGTTCTTTCAGTTTCTCAATTGTTACATATTCAAAAATTATTAATTCCGTTTGACATAGTATGCTAAATAGAAAAAAAAACAAACAAGAACCATTAAAACATCAGACATGGCATTAATGTAGAAAGATAGGAACTTTTATTATATTAAAAACAATACAAACCAAATCAGATCAAGTAGCACAAAATTTAAAGAATTGTTTCATTCCAAAAGTTATAAGCTGCACTTAAAAAGTGTATTCTTCAATATATTTTGAGTGAAAAAATAGGCTTATTACTGACATTTTTAAAAGAATATTATATCTTGTTGCTTATTATACTAATTTTATAAATATGTAATTTTGCCAATTTCATGCTAAAACAAAATGATAGAATTCAAATTTTTCCCCTTGGCAAAATTCTTAGCACCATAAGTTCATAGCCAGTACTCTTTAGTTGTTCATTTCTATGACATTAATGAATTAAAAGTGTCATGTAACATCCACTTAGTCTGTGTAAATTATTTTTAGGTACATGTATTATAATCCCTTGATTGTGGCTTTAATAATATTCCAGCAAAAAAACCCAAAAATATTAAACAATTCTAAATTCTCAGTTTAATATTTATCTTTGTATGTGTAAATATTTCATAAAATTTGCACTCTCGATAGTAAAGCTGGTTCGTATTACAAATATGACCAAGAGAAAATAGACCTAAAGTTTTATGAATAAGATCATCTTACGAATATAAACAATTAAAACTTAAATGGCTCAATCAGTAGATAACAAAACATTAAACTTTTCACTCTATCTTATTAATGATTTCACAGTCATAGCTATGAGACATTAAAGCTTGCTTTTAATAAGGGTCTACACATTTATCTTCTTGGGAAATGATACTGGCTCTCCAGAAACCCTTCATACTGTTTCCCAAATAATGCATTTATAATGGCAGGTTATTGGCAGGAGCATCAGACAACGTGTACAAGAGAGTGAGAATCACGCAAACCAAGCATCCACATTTCCAGGCAGGAGTTTTGCGCAGTTTAACGATGTACTTGTCCATATTCCGTGACTTTCAACTTCTTCAAAATGTTGTCAAGTGGCTAGATGTTAAGGCCAAAGTGATTCCGTTTTACACATTAAAAAAAAAAAAAAAAAAAAAAAAAAAAAAAAAAAAAAAACAAAAAACATCAGCACACTCTGAAAGGCTTCAACACAAAAGAAAACGGTATCCCAGCAAGTGAACAAAACTACTTTCTCATCAAAAGCCTACTCTAAAATTCAAAAATTCATTGTGAAATTACACTCCTGCCAAGGTCTTTTCTTTTTCTTTCTTTCTTTCTTTCTTTCTTTCTTTCTTTCTTTCTTTCTTTCTTTCTTTTTTTCTTTTCTCTCATTGAAAATTTAATTGGAACATCTCTCAGTGGGGAGCAATGCTTATGAAGTCTTGATTAAAGGAATTACAGAACTGTCCCTTGGTTTGGCTCTCTGGAGACTTTAGTTTTGTAGGAAATAGACATTAGTAGGTGAAGGAAGAAAGGATTTCTTCCTTGCGTGGTGAGAAGGGCAGCACTACACAGGAAAGCAAAAGGCTCGCTAACCACAAATTCCATCCTAGGCATGAGAGAGGTCTGGAAGCAGATTCCATCATGCTGCCTGGGCTGGCCGTCAAGGTCTGAACACTCACTCCTAGGTCATACTGGCCCCAGCCTGAATTCCGTTCCTCTGAGATATGCCAGAGCAGAGTTGTTAACGTGAACTGTGCTGAGGCAAAGCCTTTTTCCAGAGTGAGTGCTGACTGAAACTTGCTGAGACAGTGTCATGTTACATTTTGAAACTGTTTCTTGATATTTTGGCTTGACAAATTGTATAACCATGTGTCATCTGAGGTACAACATCCCATAGATCTGCTGTTTTTGTTTTTTGTTTTAATTCTGGACATAGGAAGATTTTTGGCTGAGTTACTTTAAAATGGGCCGGAAAGATAGCTCAGTGGTTAAGAGCACTGGCTGCTCTTCCAGAGAAAGGATGCTAGTTCAATTCCCAGCACCCATATGGCACCTCACAACTTACTTTAACTCCAGTTCCAAGAGATCTGGTACCCTCACACAGACATACATCAGGCAAAACACCAATGCACGTGAAATAAAATTTAAATTAAAAGAAGAAAAATGTTTTAAGGAATCATAGCTTAATTGCTCTGTTATGCAAGAGCTCAGTTGCACACATAAATTGCTATTAAAAAGCACTAGGGAAAGAAAAATGTTGCTTTTACATTTAAATGTTGCATGAATAAAAATTGTCTATCGTGCCACTGAAAAAGAACTCTGGGTTCTTTTCAGATGCATTCCCTTGCTTAGCTTCCAGCAATGAATACGAGTCTTGCTAGTAGAACATCCCAAGATGTTCGGTTCAGTTGTAGTAGCTAGGGTGACTTCTAGAAGCCACGGCCATGGTATGATTATATTTATTACTGCCCAATTAGTGTGTCAATCAGAAATGGAAACTTACAAATACATTTTTAAGAGAAGATAGGGTCTGGACTGTAGCATAGTTGATAGAAAATGTGCTTAGCAGACATGAAGCCCTCGGGATAATCCCCAGTACCTCGTAAAACCGAGCATGGCTACAAACGCCTGTAATGCCAGCAATGGGGAGAGGGAGATGATAGGACCAGAAGTTCCAGGTCATCCTCATCTACTTAGCGAGTTTGAGGCTAGCTTTGACTTCATGAGACCCAGTCTCAAAAAAAAAAAAAAAAAAAAAGAAAAGAAAAAGAAAAGAAGAGGAGGAGGGGGAGGGGAGAGGGAAGAGAAAAGGGAGAGGAGGGACCGGGAGGGAAAGGGAAGGGAGTTGAGGAATAGGAGGAGGAAGAAAACCTTCCCAAAAGGATATGTTTGGTGTTCAGCTTCTGGAGATGGGAGCTGACTTTCTCCTGGAACGCCAGTGTGGCCCCACAGCCGCAGGCGTCTTCTATGGAAATGAGGCTTCGTGCTTCTTCAATGTCTGAAGACGAGAATACACAAGATAGTATAGCTACAAGGGATTACAGCAAAGTGGGGACTGTGGTGTAGAACTTCTGCCCAGCACAAGAGGCAAAACAAAGGAAAGTAACAAATCATTCTTTGTAAGAGCAGAGTTGCTAATGTGAGCTGTGCTGAGGTAAAGCCTTTTTCCAGAAGACAGTGAAAGTGAAATCTACAATTCACTTTAACATTGCCACCTTCGCAAATGCATTTTTTCAGGAGGTAAAAATCATATAAAGCAAATAGGAAATAATACTTATTATTGTTAATTTTACAAAAAACTTTATTGGGAAACACTGGGGACTTGTTTGTATTTGTCAGAACTAGGTGACGGTTATTCGAGAGTTCATTTTATTTCTCTCTGTGCTTTTGTTATTATCAGAAACCAACCATTACACAGAGTTTTTTAAAGGTGGCCGCTACAGGGCAGGGGTTCTCAAACTGTGGATCAAGACTACTTGAGGATCAGATAATTACATCACAATGCATAACAGTAGCAAAGTTACAGTTATGACATAGCAAGAAAATTATGGTTGGGAGCACCACAACATAAGGAACTATATTAAAGGGTCTCAGCATTAGGAAGGTTGACAGCCACTGGTAGGGAGAAGCCACAGAGAAGACAGTGAAAGTCCCTCCTATGCTACTGGTGATTTCCTACAAAGGATTGCTCTTCTATTAAGTGATTTGAATTAACGAGTGTAACTTTTATCCTACATATTTTGGAGCTAAAAATTCAGAGCTATATTGATAGCCAATGTAGATAATCCACTGTGTGTGTATGTGTATGTATGTATATGTATGTGTATGTATGTATATGTATGTGTATATCTGTGTATGCGAGTATATGTGTACATATGTGTGTGTCTGCATATGTGAGTATATGTATATGTGTGTATGTGTCTCTGTGTGTACGTGTGTTATGTGTCTGTATGTGAGTATATGTGTATGTATGTATGTATGTGTGTGTATTTGTGTATGTGTATATGTTTGTGTGTGTATGTATTTATCTGTGTATGCGTGTGTATGTTTGTGTGTGTATGCATGTGTGTGTGTGTACACATGCACACACCAGCCATTGGTTATCTTCTTCTATTGCTGTCACTTTATATTTCGAGACAGATGCTCTGACTGCCCCTGGAGCTCAGATTGGCCATGAAGCCCGCAGAATTCTATCTCAACCTCCCAGCCCAGGGATTACAGGCATGTTCTTCCACACACCCAACTCTTTAGTGGGTGCTGGGGATCTGAGCCCGCATCCTCACTTTATCTACAGCCATCTCCCCAGCCCCTGTTTAGTTTTTAAAGCAGAGTCTCAGATTGCCCAAGCTGGCCTTGAACTACTGATCCTGGCTAGACACTATCCACCAACCATCGGCCACATGCCAGCCATCTCTGTACACAGTATAAAATAGGTGACTAATCCTGTGCTCTTGCTTAATAAACACTAAGATCTGTGGAGCCATGTGCTCAATCAGATAGTCTTGTTAAAACACCCCTTATAAAATTATAGAGCAGGGGTATAACAAAAAAGAATGTTGTGAAAGAGAGAGAAAGAAAAAGAGAGAGTTTTAATAACTAAAACAATGTTTTAATAACATTAAAAGAGAATAAAATACTTCAGGATTTTTAAGTATATTATTTGTACACTGAAAATTATAAAACATTATTGAAGAAATTAAAAAAGACTTAAACACGTAGAAAAGCACCCACGATATTGAGTGCACTGAAGATTGTTAAAGTGGCAGTACTCCCTAAATTGATCTAAGGATCCCTGTCAAGTCACAGTGGCCATTTTGTGGGAAACTGACACCTCCCAGGGGGAGGGTGAAACATCAGTCACCGTCCTGTGAGTTCAGAGCTTTGGATAGGAAGGGTGAAAATATCTCGGAGAGAACTGTGGTACACAGTACACAGAACTGTACATTTGAAAACAAGAAAAAAAAAGTAGATCTGATGCTATGCATATCTTATCGTAATAGCAAAATAAACAGATTTAGAGACATTAATTAGAAAGAAAAAATGAAGAGAATCCAATCAAATTACAAAAAGCAAACCATGTAGCAGAGCAAGACAATAACTCAATATAAATTTTTAAAAAAAATGCAGCTTCCTCATAAACTGGAAAGAAAAATATCTACATAAAGGGCCAGTTGTCACCTGAACATGTCTTCTTGTCATCATTCAGGGTGTAGCCAGGGAAACAGTCACAGTGGTAGGACTCTGCTCCATCACTCACACAGATGTGCTGGCAGCCATGAGTGCCCAGAGCACACTTGTCTCGGACTGACCCAAAGCATGCAGGAAAGGAAAGATTTACCTGTTAGTTAAATAGAACACTAAACACAAACATCTGAAATACAAAGCTTTGCTGGACCCAGCCAGCACTGAGAATGGAACCTTCAGCAGTCACCCAGGGCCCTGGGTTCCAAGGAAAGGTGTGGCTCCCTTCCCCAAGACGCACACCCTTGGCTGGATCTGGTGCCTGGCCGGCTCTTGCCCTTGGAGCTCCTGCAGCTGTCTGAGGGGACTTCTCCTCTCTCCTGCCCATGATACCAGTGGGACTGAGTCTTGGCCATGCAGAGCTTACCCTAGGCCCTTCTGAAAGCGATCAATGCTATTTATAGTTCATCCCACAAATGATCGATCAGGGAGTCTGTGGTGGTTAACCTTGATAGCCACCTTGATGGAATCTAGACAATCACCTGGGTCCTGCGTGTCCGGGAAGGACATATAGGAAGAGCCAGTTTAAATGTGGGTGACACCATTGCAGGCACTGGGCTCCAGCACCGAATTCAAAAGGATGCTCACTGGTCACCAGCACTCACGTCTCTGCTTGCTGACTGCTGTATCCAGTGAGACCTCAGGCTCCCACTGCTCTGGCTCCCCTGTAGCCCTCAAACTGTGACCAGAATAAGCTCTTCCTTCCTTCCTTCCTTCCTTCCTTCCTTCCTTCCCTCCCTCCCTCCTTCCTTCCTTCCTTCCTTCCTTCCTTCCTTCCTTCCTTTAAGTTGCATTATCAAGGCATTTTTGTCACATCAAATATCACTGTATGTGGAACTGCACTGTATGTGACTACACACACACAAACCACTGATAATTTGTAGTGGAACAGAAACACTAATGACACATTCATGTCTTCTCTCTTCAGTCTCTCTCTCTCTCTCTCTCTCTCTCTCTCTCTCTCTCTCTCTCTCTCTCTCTCTTTCTCTCTCTCTCTTTCTCTCTGTCTCTGAGCAAGAAAAATAATAATAAGATTGATGATGATATATTCTTGATTAAATAGTGAAGTACTTTTGTCACATAAATAGCATTCAGAGATTAAGATAATTTGCCCAAAGAAAGCAACCAGAAGAGAGCACCCCACCAGTCCTATGTCAGAATGGCCTAGGTCAAGTGAAAAAAAAAAAAAAAAAAGACTTAGTGAATTCAGAAAGACTCCTGGAAGACCCAGATCCGTTCCCTGCTGTTACAAGAGCCTATTCATAGTCTTCCATTGATCACTGTCCTCCTGCCTCAGTCTCTGTAGTGGCTGGGATTAGAATGATTTCATTTCTTAAAGAGAAGAGCCAGGCCTGTGGCACATGCTACAGCCCCAGCACTTGGGGCTTACAGTTACTGCATGTTACAGTTAGTTGAGGCTAACTGGAGTTCCTGGCCAGCCTGGGCAGCAGGAGTCTCTGTCTCAAAAAAAAAAAAAAAATCCAATAATGTGCCATTTCCCTTCATTTATCTTGACAAGATCCCACCATGTCTACCTTCCCAAGGAAGAAGAGAAGCCAGAGAGACCTCTGAAGAGCGCCCGATATGCCAAACTAAGCAGCACCTGGAGAGCTAAGAACGCCTGTCCAAGGGGAGAGCGTCTCTGTGTATAAATGCTGCCCTGTTCTAGCAGTGCGTTTAAATCAAATTAATGAGGATTAATGGTGCTGGCAGGGGCTCATTAGCCAAGTCACAAGGCTCTGAGTCACTAAAGACTGATCAGCTAGCAACGGTCAAGAATGTGCCGCTGCTCACACCCTGGAAGGTCTGTGCCGGTCTAAGCAAGGCCTTCACAAAGTCTCCTTTGCTGAAGGAACCCAGCTTGAAGACCAACACTCCAGAAAAGTCCCAGGCCAAGTTTTAACTGGAGACAGATCAGTTCAACCTATCACACCAAACAGTTACTATACAGCTGACTTCCTCTACATGCCTACAAAGTCCCCAGTATACACAGCTATAAAATCTTCCCTGGGTAGGGATCCCCACCGATCACCAGCTTTTCTCATATTCCCTGTTCCTTACCTAGTCCCCAGAAATTTTCTGAAGTGATCAATATACAAAAGGCAGAGAGCGCAACAAAGCCCCTGGGCAAGGAGTGCCTTAAACGTGCAAGTTGGCCAAGGCCTGAGCCTGATTCGTTAAGTCTCCCCACCCCACCCCCACACCAACGACCTCTCCTCTGGTGACTTATGGTTGCTTTCACCACCATGGAAAGAGTCAGGTAGGAAGGGACTTGTTGAATGGGCTTTACCTGAACATGTTTTCTTATCTGCATTCAGAGTGTAGCCTTCAAAGCATTCACAGTGATGGGACCCGGCTCCGTCGCTCACACAGATGTGCTGGCAGCCATGGGCACCCGAGGCACACTTGTCCTGAGCTGCCAGGCGAAGGTCCAAGAGTGAGAATTTAAACTTAGAAGTCAAAGAGTCTTTTATTACCCATAGATAGACACATGCTTAAGCACAGAAATAGATGAGGGGGAGCTGGCTGGAGGCTAGGCAAAGCTGTCAGCATTATTAGCAGACTTAATAAAATCCTTCACACACGGTAATTACTCTCTGCCGTTACACTCAGTTCTTCTTTCCACATCATCACTGCTGAGATTTTTATAACCTAGGCATCTCATAAATACTTAATGCATTCCTTTTAGGTTTATTGCATTCACTCCAACCCAGAAATAAACCAGCTAATTATGCATCTAATTACACTAGATTCAGGGAAAGGGGGAATTAGACTTTGGAGAATTTCTATTTTAACACTTCTTTCATTTCATAAATAAGGTACAAGAGTCCCAAGGAGACCAACTAATTTAGGGAGAACCTGAGACCCAGCTCTTTCTTCAATGTACCTGCCTGTGAGAGACAGATGAGCAGGGGAAGGAGCTAGGTAGGTAGATAAATGGATATATAGACAGACAGACAGACGCACATACATACATACATATATACATACATAATACATGCATGCATGCATACATACATATATACATACATGCATGCATACATACATACATACATACAGATATACATACATACAGATATACTGTAGATATACATATTTGGGATGGTTTTGAGACAAGATCTTACTATGTGGCCAAGGCTGGCATGAAATCTTCAGCCTTCAATGCTGGAAGTGAAGGCATGTATCACCACAACCAGAAATAAGGGAAAAGACTTGTATTGACATATTTTATACAATTTTGGTGAGGGATTGAGACAGTCTGATCTATAGCCCAAGAAGACCTAGAATTTATAGTGACCCTCCTGCCTCTGCCCCCATGAGCCTGTACCCAGCTTTAATCTTTTTTTTTCAAGTTTAAACTTTCATTTTAAGGTAAGTTCAGACTTCTGAAAAATTTACTTCATCTAAATCCCAAATACCAACACTTTAGATGTCTAATATGATAACAAAAACATACAGCATGATGTTTTTTATCTACACTCAATACTCAGCTGTTTCCAATTATTCTTCTAATGTCCATTTTCTGATCCAGGATCCAACCCAAGATCCCACAAGACATGAAGTTATCATGTTTTGAGATGTTTCAATAGTCTACATTTGTTTTACAGCTTTGAAAATATTGTGAACTAATACTCTCTTCCTCTTGGTTCTAAATTCTTAGCAAGAATAGACCAGGTGTGCTGCCGCTTCACGTGATACTGTCAGTGAGGTCACCTCTAGTGATGTAAACACTCATCTCTCGTTACATGACTAAGGTGTCCACCAGCTTCCTCACTACAGAGTCTCTCTCTCTCTGTCTCTGTGTGGGTGTGTGTGTGTGTGTGTGTTCTTTGTTGGCTTGGATTTCTGAGTCCAAGTTTCCTGTTGCCCAGGCTGGCCTCAGCTCCCGATCTGGCTGGGCTACCTTTGAGTTTGTGATGCTCCTACCTCCATATGCCGTCAATGCGCGCCTTTGTAAGCAGTATTTTGTAGGGTGTTATTTGATACTAACTTACTATACTGTCTAGCATTTCTGTTTTCTCGTACAGAACTTAGTTACAGGAATTCCAGCTAGGCAGAGGTGTTGCATGCCTTAGTTCCATCACTTGGGAGGCAGAAGCAGGTGGATCTCTGAGTCCGTGGCTACCCCGGTCTATAGAGAGAGTTCCAGGACAAGCAGGGCTACACACAAAACAAAACAAGCAAAAACAAGAAAACAAACAAACAAAAAGAAACAGGAAATTCCAGGGTGGCAAGAGTGGAAAACTGGCCCAAGTTCCCAGTTGTAGCGGGTAGGTGGGCAGTTGAATGAGTACACAGACACTCACCTGCACAGGTTCTCCTGTCTGCATTCAAGGTGTAACCCCCATAGCACTCACAGTGGTAAGAGCCATTTCTGTCGTTGACACAGATCTGTTCACATCCATGAGTGCGAAGGGCACACTTATCAATGGCTGTCAAAAGATGAGCACAGCAAATGTGAACACGTGGAAAGGGGGAGATAAACAAATTCATACCAGTTACATTATTACACACACACACACACAGCCAATGGAGATAGTGGACACAGGGAAGGGCACTGATGGAATTTAGATCCCACGTTCTGGTCTTGTTCTTTCACAACACCAACTAAGAAGGAACCAAAATGAAGCCATTTTGAATAGAACTTCCATCTTGAATAGGAGTCAAATAAAGCTTTAGTTCCCAAGACTTTCATGGATAACTGACATCCTGGTTGGCAAGTTGAGAATGCTAGGCCAGTTGCCCCGCCACAGTTGAATAACCCAACCAATGGGAACAGGATAAGTGTACCACAAAGACATGTTCCTAAGGAAGTCCTCTATCCCTACATCCTGATTGGTGGGATAACTTGGCATAGATATTCGTAAAATTCAGGCTTAAAAATTCTGTAACATTTTGACTCTGGATTGCAGTTCAACTCCCAAGTCTGTTCTGCAGCCCTGATCCATCAGGAGAAGGCTGAGTACAATAACTTTTGTCATCTGATTAAATACTTCTAAGATGACCGTCCAAGGATACAGTCAGCCCCTGAGTCTGTGCTGTTGCCACAGACTAGTCAGTTTTTTCTGCCTAATGCAAATAAAGATCTTGCTTTGCTGGACTCTTGCAAGTGCTTGGGTTGCTTTGGATTTTCAGATCTTAACACTGATACATATGTCTCTCCCCTTCTTTGCATCTCAGTTTTCTTATCCATAAAATTATCACTTTGACCTAAATGATTGGTCTTCTTCCTCACAAAAACCTTCCTAGAATTGAAGAGAAAAAATCTAAAGGAAAAAAGTCTAATCTCTATTCTTTATTGACTCCGTGTGGTGTTTGAATACCAGTGAGCAGAGCCTTCAGTATTTGCCTCTACATGTCTATGAGTATTGTTTTTGGTTTTTTGTTGTTGTTGTTTTTTCGAGACAGAGTTTCACTGTATAGCCCTGGCTGTCCTGGAACTCACTCTGTAGACCAGGCTGGCCTCGAACTCAGAAACCCGCCTGCCTCTGCCTCCCAAGTGCTGGAATTAAAGGAGTGTACCACCACTACCCGGCATGTCTATGAGTGTATATGGTCATAAAAATAAATTAGGATGCTCATATCTAATGAATTAAAACCAAGGAAAACATCAAATATTCAAAAGCATCGAGAGTTTTGAATCCTGGAGCTGGAGAGTTTGCTCACTGGTTAAGAACACTGGCTGTGTTTCTGAAGGACCCAAGTTGATTCCCAGCATCTACATGGCAGCTCACAACTGTCCCTAACTCCAGTACCAGTGAATCCAGGGCCCTCTTCTGGTTTCTGCATGCACTGCAGAAACATGGTGTGTGTGTGTGTGTGTGTGTGTGTGTGTGTGTGTATCACTTATTTATAAATTTGTAAGCCAGGCAGTGGTGGCGCATGCCTTTAATCCCAGCACTTGGGAGGCAGAGGCAGGAGGATTTCTGAGTTTGAGGCCAGACTGGTCTACAGAGTGAGTTCCAGGACAGCCAGAGCTACACAGCGAAATCCCTGTCTTGGAAAAAAATTGTAAACTAACATGTATTTTTAAAATAAAGAGCTTTGTAGACCTTCTTCTTGCCTCCCCTTTTATTAATGTTTTTCTTTAAGAACAATAACAAAGGGGGCTGGAGAGATGGCTCAGTGGTTAAGAGCACTGACTGCTCTTCCAGAGGATGCTGGTTCAATTCCCAGCAACCACATGGTGGCTCAAACCATCTGTAATGAGATCTGATGCCCTCTTCTGGTGTGTCTGAAGACAGATACAGTGTACTCACACACATAAATTAAATAAATAAATCTTTTTAAAAAGAATAGTAACAAAGCACAGTAGTAAGGCCCTCAAGTCGACATAGCCCAGAGGTTCTTGCACATCCATGTTTGCAGCTACACTATTCCCAGAAGCCAGGAAGTGGAAACAGCCTACGTGTCCATCAGCAAATGAATGGATACAGAAAACGTGGTACAGACACACCACAGGAGCTTGTGGAGATATGAAGAAAACTGAAACCATGATTTTTTTTTTCAGGAAAATGGATACAAATGGAAATTACTATTTTAATCAAGAGGGAAAAAAAGCAGACTCAGAAAGACTCTGCATGCTTTGTCTCACACGAGGAACCTAGATTTAAAATTGGATGTGTGTGTTTGTATATGTGTGTTTGTATATGTGTGTTTGTGTATGTGTGTTTGTATATGTGTGTTTGTACATCACAGAACCAGAAAGGAGTTCACAAGAGAAAAGGAAAAGATCTCAAGGGGGTGAGAACTAGAGGATAAAACAGTCGCAGGGACGCAGATGGGCGTTAAAGGGGAGGAAGGAGGGGGACCAACGGAGAGCGGAGAGGACCCTGAGGAAGGCAGCAGGGAGGGAAGATGCCGAGAACAAAGACACTGGCATGGCATATGAAGATGCCGTGATAACTCGATTTAATACTAACCTGATTAAATTGTAGAAAATGAAGAGGCCAAACAACTCTGTATTTATGGGGACATACTGCTTTTTCAGGGGATCTGAGTTCAGTTCTTAGCATTTACAGTGTCTTAATACCACCTCTAACTCCAGCTCAAGGACAATCTCTGACACCTCCAAGCTCCTCAGACACCTGCATTCACGTGCACATATCCACACAGACATGTGCATGAATTTAAATTTATTTTTTATTGTAGTGGTTTTTCTTTTTTAAGATTATATATATATATATGAGAGTACACTGTAGCTGTCTTCAGACACACCAGAAGAGGGCATCAGATCCTATTACAAATGGCTATGAGCCACCATGTGGTTGCCCTGGAACCCACTCTGTAGACCAGAGTAGCCTCATACTCAGAGATCTCTCTGCCTCTCTGCCTCTCTGTCTCTGCCTCTGTCAAATAACTCCCACTCAACCACAGTTCCCTAAGGAAGCCTTACCTGAACACGTTTTCCCATCAGCGTTCAAGGTGTACCCTTGGCTGCACTCACAGTGGTGCCTGCCATCACCATCGCTGACACACACGTGCTGACACTGGTGTGTGCCAAGCATGCACTGGTCCAGAGCTAGGCAAAGAAATGCACAGTGATGACACTGATACCCAAGAACCAGTTTAGACAACTCCTCTAGTTCCAAGACACTACCCTCCAGATTTCTTTCTGACTCCGTCTTGACTTTACTATTTGAAAAAAAAAGCCTCTGGTTTATTAATTTGAGATGCTGCAAATTTAGAGTTATAGATCTTGCTATACCATCTTTCAAAGATGAAAGTTAATTCTGAGTTTGGATCTGCTAGAATCAAACATTTCCACCGGTCAGGCAATGTTATGTTGTATTTGGTTGAATTGTGTACCCAAAAAATAAAAACCATATTCTTGCCTCTCAACCCTAAGAGTCAAGGAGAATAATAATGCACTGTCAAGAGTTCTGTGAGCTAGCGGGCCCGCTGTAACTGAAACCGGGTTTGCAGCAGTTCCACATTTCGTGCCTAAAGGGAACTGGAACACAAGCATGCCTAGCCTCCTGGACCTGACTCACCCCTGGGCAAATCACGTAAGGTGCTCGGTCCATCCAGCTAACGACCTCCTTGTGCATGCCCAGCGTGGGTCTAAAGCCCAGGTATCTACTTGGGCTCTTAGTAACTTCAAAGATGATAGATTCAAATCATAAATGCAAAGAGATCAAAAAGAAAAGCCTGAGATCATGTCAGCTAGATCACATCTCCATCCTCTTGCCCCTGGAGACACTTACATTTCATTGGAATGCCCCTCCCACACCCAGTAATGTGTTTTGAAAGACAAATCAATGAATTTAGTCATTTCTACAAAACCAAGGCTTGTCAGAGGAGGCTAGCACTCCCATGGCAGGTAACCCAGCCTCCAGTGCCTTTGGCAATAGGACAAGGCTAATATTTTCCCAAGGAGGGCCGTTTTGTGGAGTGATCTTTCCAGCCGTTGACTACAACAAGCTGCCCCTCAGTCGGTTTTTTCCAGAGAGGACATTCCTCCCCACCCCCAGAACAAGTAGGTCTTTTGTAAGAGAGGGAAAAGATTGCCACTCACCACTATAACTTTATGGCCTTTGAGCCCACCCCCAGTTGCTAACTTTAAGACCTAACTTAGCCACAGACCAGAGTCCTGTCGAACAGTTCTCACCCACAGCTTGAGGGGGTTTTCTGGGAAAAAGAAAGAAAGCCACTTTCTTTCTAGAGCCTAGCGAATGCCAAGTAGATGCCATCATAGCCAATGGTGGTTTTGTGAAGGCCTAGTGTCCTGAGACACGGAAGACAGGGGGATCCCAGCCAGGTCTGGCAGAGACAAGGCCAAGGCTTCATCTCCCATTTCCCGACCAATTGATGATTCTGGACTCCACATGAGTTTAGATAGAAAGTCTCACTGATATTTACAACTGTAGCTCCTGGCTCCCTTGCATGCCTCTTCACCAACTCCATAGGTATCAGAAGGCTGTGAGGAGCTACTTTTAACTTTGTATGTGGTGGTCAATATGAATAGGCACAGGATGCACATGGCAGAAACTGTCTTAGGAAGTCACCTAAGCTGGAAAGGGACTGCACTCAACCATTCTACAGAAGCTTTCACATGATCATCACATTTTTTAAAATGTGAATTCCACAAACCATAATTCTATTTTTTTTTAATTTTTTAAAGCTTTCTTTTCAATTTTTCTTTTTTATGGCAGGGTCTCAATATTGCCAAGGCTGGCCCCAAATTCAAGATGCAGCTGAAGCTGGCTTTGAACTCCATCTCTGGAGTATTACTACCACACCCAGATTACATCCTGATGGGAGTGAGTGGGGGGGGGGGATTTCCAGCACTGAATAGATTCGTACTGTTGCGTCTGATTAATTCATGAAAAAAAAAACTCTAATAAAATTAGCATGTTCCTATTCAAATGCCATCCAAAAGAAAGAATAGAAGATTTACAGGATGATTTGTTTTTTATTTGTTTCTTGTGTCTCTTAAGTGAATCAGAAACCCCAGCTCTTCTGGTCTCTAATCCAATTATTCCACAAAAGGATAAGCAGAGAAGGAGTCGAATCTGAAAACAAGTGTTATTAATTAAGTGCACATGGCCAGAGACATTGGGATAGAGCCCACTGACTTGCAGGGCAATGCCACAGTGGGCTGCTGTTAAATCTGAAGATGTAAAAGCTAAAGGAAACATTTGGAGGAGAGGGGAGGAATGTTAATGGTGAAGAAGGGGGAGACAGGAGAGTTTGACTTTGTCTTGAGTTTGGGTGTTTGGGGTTTGGATTTTATTTCTGACCCCATCAGGGAGCGGCAGGATTGTTTATTCTGGTTATTTCCAGAACTTAACATGTCTAACGCAAACATGAAGGTTTTATGAGCAAACCAAGTTACATATAGTACAGCCTTGTACTTCTAGACCAACACCATGTGTTTAGGTTGGGTTTAAAAAAAATTGCATGTGTATAATTCTTCCAGAAAATTTCTACTCCCGCCCCCCAAAAATGAATAAACTTCTTTTTTCAGGGGGCTGGAACATTGGCTCAGCACTTAAGAGCACATACTTCTCTTGCAGAAGACCCAACTTTGGTTCCCAGTACCATCCTGGGTGGTTCACAACCACATACAACTCCAGCTCCAGGGGATTTGAGGCCACTGACCTCATCCGGTACCCATACTCGTATGCACGTAATTAAAGATAAATCTTTTAAAAAAACAATTTCCAGCCATGCAAAATATGAGCTATAATATCCTTGCTAGTTGGAAGCTAAGACTTGGCAGCTTACCACAAAAGGTTTCCTGGAATCTAGCAGAGAGTTTCTCGATGACCCCATAGGTCTCCACGTAGAAGACGTGCTCTTCCAGGGGCCTGCTAGCCATCATCTTGAGGGACTCCATATCTGCCCGGTCCACACCCACAGCATAGAGCTCAATGCCAGATGCACGAGCTCGGGCAGCCACCTCATTCACCTGGTCCTGGGGCCTCCCATCTGTGACAATAATAGCCACCTTGGGGATGTTAGACATGGGCCCCCGAGCTCCGGCCTCCACAGTGAAGGCTTCCTCCATCGCTGTCTGGATAGCTAGCCCTGACATGGTGCCTGTTGACAAGGGGGTAATCCGTGCCACAGCCTGTTTCAGGGCCCGCTTGTCTGAATAGGTGTTGAGCTGGAACTCTATCTTCACAGTGCTGGCATAGTTCACCACAGCCACCCTTGTGTCTGCGGCCCCGATGTCCAGAGTGTCGATGATGCGGGAGACAAAGGTCTTCACCTTGGTGAATTCCAGAGGTCGGACGCTACGAGAACTATCAATGATAAACACCAAGTCCAAAGGCCTGCTCTTGCAAACACCTGCGAATAAGGGTATAGAAAACATAAGAGGCTAAGCCTCGGTCAGATCACGATCAGAAATGTCCTCACTCCCAAAGAACTCTGGGATTCTGGGAAGCCAGACCCAGGAGCATCTCCTGCTCCCAGCAGTGCCTTCCTGGAGACCATCCTACCTTCCTGGAGACCAGCTTGTTCCTTCCTGGAGACTATCCTCCCTCTGCCATTAAAAGGAAGGCCTTGAGCCTTCCCAACATTTTGTGAGGACTTATCCCACCATTTACAGTCCTGCTCCCCGGGAGTCCTTGGAAGTGCTGGTACTGAAAGCCTCCCAGGCCTTCCTTGGCACTTGGCTGAGTCAGTGGGACAAGGACTTCACTTAACTCACATGCACTGCATGTCAGTCTTTGGGAGCAGAGCTTGTTTTAAGGAGCGGAAACCATGACCTGGCACCTCTCCTACTTTCCTGGAACTCTCCTGGCCACTTCTCTGTGCTTTTTTCCCCTTGTCAATTGCCTACAGCTTTGCCACAATGACAAAAAAGAGGAATCGACGACTTCAAAGCTCTTCCTTACATTCTTTCTATACAAAGGCATCTTATGTCTTCAGTAAGTCAACTCATGCTCCTAGCCATGTATTCTCTTTCTCTGTGTTTTTACTGCTTCCTCCAACCTGCTTTGTACAGACTTCTCTCAGCCAGCCAAACCGAGGCTACTATCAGCACTAGATGGGGAGACTCCAGCTATCACATCTCTTTTTCAGGCCATTCTGTGCTTTCAACCAACACTCACAGGAATGCAAGTACATATGCGCACGCGCGTGCGCACACACACACACACACACACACACACACACACACACACACATGCATGCACAGCACAGCCCTAGGTGAAAATAGGGCCCTTGGGAGGTGTCTGCCAGGGCCCCTTCTTTCCTAATGGAGAATGGATCGATGCTCTTCGCTCAGTCGGTAGGGAGATCCAAAACAAATTCTTAGCTGTGAATGGTAGCCCCAGCTGTATTCAGAGTGCTTAGGAGGCAAAGAGGAAGGAAAACAAGTTTAAGATATTGAGTGAAGTCCTCTCAGCAAAACAAGTGATCTCCGTTTTTTAAAAACCAAGTATTTAGACTAAGTCATTTCTGAGAGGAAAGTCTTTGTCTGGGACAGGGACTTTTTCCCTCTGCCATTGCTTGATGTTATTTGTTGTTGTTGTTGTTGTTTCATTCTGAGGGCTGGAATCAAGCCCAGAACCTTGTGTACCCTAGGCAAGTAGGGTACACTACTACCCTCTACCACTGAGCTACATCCCTGGCCCTTCAGTTATATATTTTTTTTATACATCAGTCAATCTATGTACTTAATTATTTCTTTGAGATGGGGCCTCCTGTAGTACAGGTTAGCTCCTAACTCAACTATGTACCAAGAATGAGTTCACTGTCCTACCTCCACTTCCCAAGGTTAAAGGCACATGCCCCCACTCACAGCCTTCATATTTTGTTTTCAAAACGCAGAATTTTAACTTCTTGGTTTTACCTTATCAGCTGGATATACTGCCTTAATAAAATAGCACCTCACTTTGGAAGGCACTGTAGGAACCCCAGCACGCTAACACAGGGTCCTGTGAACTAGGCAGTTATCCCCACTTGTAGAGGTTTGAGTGGAGCAAACCCTGAAAAGCAGCCCTGTAAGCCTGGCCTCCCTGACTCCTGTCTCCCTGCCCCAAGGCCTTTCCAGTACCCGGCAGCTGCTCTTACTGAGGCAAAGTTTTCCACCACAAGAAAATCAACATCATCTTATGTGCCCAGCCAATGTTCAAATGTTGACTCTGAGCCACCACCCAAAAGATGCTGTATGTGTCATATATTTGGTTAAGTCAAGAGGAATTACAAATCACTTTTTAAAACAGTTCCACAATTTCCTTTAAGATTTCCAGGGATCAAGGCACAAAGGAAAAGGACTCGTGTAGAAAATCTTACCTGGACATGGGTCTATACATTCTTGCATGGTTGGAGTGGAGGGAAAAGAATCATGGTGTAAGCACTGTAACTCAAGGCTTGCACTAACCCCCAAGTGATGGCCCTACAAACCCATGTCCTTGTAACTAAACATGCCTGATTCTATTCTTCTCTGTGTGGTTTTTCCCAATAAATCTGTTGGGGGAGGAAGCTCTGAGATGCAATAGGCAGAATAACTCCTGTCTTTATTCCAGGGACTTACACTTATTATCTTTGGGGATCAACAGAGTATAGCTTTTAGTGTGGGGCCAAGTCGGAATAAACAGAATACCAGGTCTGTAAACCTAGCAAAAGACCACAGCTGTGATCGGAGGGCTTTTGATGAAAAGTTGGCCTAGATTTTCTCAGATGGATGCAAGAGAATTACTGAGGCCCCTAGAAGTGGAAGAGGTTAGCCACAGAGCGGCCTGGGTGAGCAGATGTAAGAGGGAAGACAAGATGGAGGTGAGGACTACAGTAGCCTCTGAGAAGCTTGAAAGGCCAGCAAGTACTACTCTCTGGTGCCTCCTTCACAAAAGGGCAGGGATACAAAACCTGCCAACACCTTGAAATCAGCCCAGGAAGAACAGCATCAGCCTCCGACCTGCAGAACTGTAAGATAATACTCCGCATTGCCCTAAACCACTAAATCCCATCTTTATTTGTTTTGCAAGCAATAGAAAAGGAATACAGGAATCTCGGCCAGGGCGGCAATGATTGATCCCAGGACCTGCACGCTCTTGGTACAGCCCCACTCCCTTTGCAAAGGTACTCACTTGTTCTTTAATCTCAGTCCCAAGATCAGCAGTTTGATTCTCAAGAAAAAAAGAGTTGTGGGTACAACTCTGGTGGTTGACTTCACTTGCATGGGTCCCACTTGTCCCCATCTAGGTGCCAATGCCCTTGCCCTTTTCAGTCGGATTCCAAATCAGTTATGATGGAGAGTTTCCTGAGCTGATTCTCCACATATCCAGCAAATCACAGGAGAGGACAAGACCATGCAAATCATCCAGACAGCATCGCTGGCCAGAGGAGCCTAGGCACCTAAACCACGGTTTGCTATAGCCTCGTTCAAGCCAAGACCACACAGACCAGGTAAGGAAGAGGCAACCTTCTGTACGTGGTGCAGAAAGTTTGACAAGCTGTAGGGTGGATGGAGCCCTTGCTTGGCTTTCGGGTCTCTGAGTTTCACTCAGGGGATCTGATACTGATTTTCTGGGTTTTTTTTTTTTTCACTATGTTAAGCCTTGGGGCCCCTGTATGTCTTGTGAGGGGTCACAACAGGTGTTTATCAGCTTCTCTGGGCTCTGCAGATTGGTTCTGCTCAGAGCAAAGTTGTGGCTGGGGGAGTGGGGGACAAGGAATGGAGTTGTGGGAATGGAGTTGTCCCTCAAAGACCAGACCTGCCTAGTTATTTGGGGATCAACAGAGTATAGCTTTTAGTGTGGGGCCAAGTCGGAATAAACAGAATACCAGGTCTGTAAAGCACTGATGCGGTTATAAAACAAGAGCCTCCTAGACCCTAAAGGGCAACTTGGTTTGCCTTTCTAGTCTCACTTCATACACTACTGCTAACATCCCTTCTTCCAGATCCTGGGTCTCCTCTAGACCCTTTCTTCTTAGGAAAAAAGTCACACACAGTGAATGCAAAATAGACGATTTCCAGGTAACTACAGAGTATCAGGAAAAGTTTGCTCTCCCTAACCAAGAGATCAAGGCCAGATAGAGCTAGGAGTCCCCATTCCCTCCCTGGCGCTCCCACAGGTACAAGATGCCCCCTTTCCAAATCACAAGGAAATTCAGGATGTCAGATGCTATCATGGTCATGCACTCTAGCCCTACCTGCTCCCGTGCGTGGTCGGACCCTCAGTTTCTGAGCAGGATTGCTGGGGAAAAGGATGCTTCCTCCAGCACCCTGCCTGCCTGGGATAAAGGCACTTTCAGTAGATGTTGCATGCTGCGTTCCTGGGTCCCCGGCCCCTCGTCCCTCCTCCAGCCATGTCTGTGGCACCCACCCCACTGTACCTGCGCCGCGGACCCCGGAATACGGCGCGCGGGTGGAAGTAGCCAGAGCTGACAGATGCCCGGGGCTGCCCCCGGGGACTCGTGTCCCCAGTCGGCGGACGCTCGCGCGGGCCAAACGTCCAGGAGCAGCTGGGGGCGGCAGGACCAACAGCGGCCAGAGCAGCAGCAGAAGTCCCGGGAGGTGGCGTAAGGGGGCAGAGAGTAACATGATGGGCTTGACGACCTGCCGGGGTCTGTGAGCCGCGAAGTAACCGGGATACCGCAGGGTCAGACGCGAGCGCAGGACCGCACATTGGCGACCAATTTAAAGGTCCCGCTTCTGAGGCTCCGCCCCGCCCCGCCCACTGGAAGGCCCTGCCACCGGAGCCTGGGAGCCGCCAAAGGCCAACAAGAAACCCTGTCTGTGCATTCCAGTGGCAGGAGCGGAATGTCTGGGACTAGGCGGCCAGCGACACCGTGGTCACTACCCTCCTAGTCCGGTGGGCTCGGCTGGGTGCCTCTTGGCCGATTGCCTCCTTGTAAAACCAGACTAGGGTAGGGGGATTCCTGCTGTACCCTCTCGTGCCCGCCAGATCTGTTGACAAACCTCGAGTTCTGTACCCACTCAGCTGCAGGTTAGCTGAGAACAGGAGCCTCACAGCCTCACACAACACACCTTTTTTTTTTTTTTTTTTTTTTTTAGGATAGGCCTCACAGATTCTAGCATCATGAATAGGATGCTTTCAGCCCAGTTTTAAATATTCATACACATTTAAACTTATAGTACTAGAAATAGTAAATCAAACAAACACTTGCCCAGGAGCCTCCGGTTTGCTGGAAGAACACCCACTTCCTCTCTGGAAAAGTGACCAACACAGGGCTGGAAACTGCTCGGGGGACCCTCAACTCACTGTGAGAGAGAAGATGCTCAGATAGTGTGCTGTTAGGGGGAACTGATGGCTTAGAAACGTAGCCTGGGCGAGCAGGAAGGCTTCAACCAGCAGGGGAGAGCTAAACTGGATCTTCAACCACGGCGATGCGCATGAATGAGTCTCCACAGAGCCAATCCAGTCTTTCTGCCTCGACTGTTGCCTTTCTACCATCCACCCACGTGGTAACCTGACCATCGCATCTCCTAGATTATACAACAGCTAAGAGGCAGATGTAACCTGGTGTCCTCTGGGAGAGTGGATTTACAGAAGATGGTGTCTGCATGTCTTAGTTAGGGTTACTATTGCTGCGATGAAACACCATGACCCAAGTAGTGTTGGGAGGAAAGAGCTTGTTTGGCTTGCGTTTTCACGTTGCTGTTCAACATTAAAGAAAGTCAGGACAGAAACTCAAGGCAGGAACCTGAAGACAGACGTGCGCTGACGCAGAAGCCACGGAGGAGTGCTGCTTGGTGGCTTTCTTATAGGACCTGGGACCGCCAGCTCAGGAGTGGGCCCACGCACTGTGGGTTGGTCCCTCTCATATCACTCACTAATTAAGAGAATGTCCCACGGGCTTGCCTACGCTCAGTCTTACAGAGGCACTTTCTCAATCGACACTCTCGGCCTCTCATGACTCCAGCTTTCCCCAAGTTGACAAAACAAGCCAGCACACTGCATAAATGAATACTAGTGAGCCTTCAAAATAAAATTCTAATGCAGGTTACAACATGGGTGAGCCTTGAGGACTCATTGCAAGGTGAAATAAGCCAGCCCAAAGGAGACGTGTTTGGAAGGATACCGTTTGTAAAGGGTATCTAAAGTAGTTTGTGCTGAAACAGTAGAAGGGCGGGTCCCCGGGAAACAGGGAAGGCAGGCAGTTGGAATTGTTTGGTGGGTTTAAGTTTTCAATTCTGCAAAATGAGAAGTTGTGAAGTCTGATCCCACAGCAACATGAATACACTGCTGTAGTTACAATGTGTACCCTTCAAGTCCAAGAGTTGAGAACTTAACCCTCAAGGCCCCATATTGATAGTATTTAAGGGTAGAGTATTTGGGGAAAAAATGTGCCTAAAAGAAGTCACAAGGGGACATTGCACGATGGCATTAGTGGTTTTATAAGAAGTGTGGATCTAGTGTTGGCTCTGGTGGGTGAAGTTCTTGCCACACGAGTAAGAGGACCTGAGTTCCGGAGCCCAGAATTCACACAGAGCTGGATACAGTAGTACACACCTGGAATCTTGGCACTTCTACAATAGGACATAGCCACAGACAACAAAGAGTTCATAGTGCAAACAAAGCTGATGGTCAAGAACTACACTAGAAATTTTGACCTCCACACACATGATATAACAAACCCATGCCACTACATACATGAACACAAATGCACAACACACACACACACACACACACACAGGAAAAAAGAGAACGTGGCTGGGGATGTAGCTCAGTAAAGTGTTTGTTTAGTATGCATGAAGCCCTGGGATTGATCCCAAGCACCATATAAACCATGCAAGCTGATAAATCCAGGCACACATGGAGGCAGTGTTGGTATTCTGTCTAGACTCCACCCCAACAGTTACCTGGCAACAGCCAGATATGCCCCTCCCCACAGTTACCTGGCAACAGCCAAGTAGGCCTGGCCCACTATAAAAGGGGCTGCTTGCCCCCTCCTCTCTTGACTCTCTTGTCTCTTGACCTCTTGTTCCCCTCTCTCTCCATTCCCTCCCCCCTCCTCTCCATGTCATGGTCATGGCTTGCCTCTATACTTTTCTACTCTCTCCTCTCTGTCCTTCTCTGCCTCTACTATTCTCTTAACTCCCCTCCCCATGCCCTAAGTAAACTCTATTCTATGATATACCATTGTGTGGCTGGTCCCTCAGGGGGAGGGGATGCCTTGGCATGGGCCTGCGGAGACATCCTCTTCCCCCACACCTCACCATACTCCCCATAGAACATATCGTCTACCTCTCTATCTTTAATCACAACAGGCAAAAAAATTCGAAGTTTAAATGTCATCCTCTACTACATATCATGTTCAAAGCCAGCCGAATGTCTCCAAGAGGTGAGCTGACCTGCTGTCCTTCAACATGGGATGAATTCTTGAGTATAGGCACCAGGAACACAAGGACAACATTTGAACTGTTCACTGCCCAACTTCCAGAAACTGGACCTTGGCACATGAAGGCTCTTGGTGAAAGATAAGATTGAGATGCCAGAGGACAGCACTCCCTGGAATAGGGCTGCTTTGACTTACTGTGCCAGGGTGGTCATGGGCGTGAGAGAGTGTTTGCTTTTTCAGAGGAAAGGCTTTGCTCTGTTCCATCTCAGGGACTGACAACAGACTGCTCTGTGTTAGGACATCAGTGCCACACAGTAGCCTTCCTTGACCTTCTTCAGCAAGGTGTTGGTTCCTCAGCCACCACCAGGCTCCCCCTGGGGTAAAGGAACACCAAGACAATGGTCTGACTTATAATTGCCTGTGAGCAACTTTAAAAAAAAAATGATTTAACCAAGACTAAGGAATAAATTATGGGTAGTTTTCTTTAAAAATATATTCCATCTTAATGTTTCTGTATTGACTTTTTTGTTATGTTTGGGTTTGGGGAACTTTTATTTTTGGCGATAAGGGGATATGTGGCTCTAGCTAGCCCAGAACTAGCTATGTAGATCAGGCTGGTTTTAAACTCACAAAGATGGACCTGGCTCTGCCTCCCAAATGCTGAGACAAAAGTCATGTGTCACCATGAGTGGATAAGATCTATTTGTTTTTAATTTATATATATGGGTGATTTTGTGTGTGTGTGTGTGTGTGTGTGTGTGTGTGTCTGGGCCTGTGTGTGTGTCTGTGGTGTGTGCACATGAGTGTCTAGTACCCACAGAAGCTAGAAGAGGGCACAGATTCGTCTAAAATGAAGTCCCAGATGATGTGAGCCTCCTCCTAGATGCTGAGAACTGCACTCTAGTGCTCAGCAGATGTATGCACTTTGAACCATCTCTCCAGCCCACTCCCTAGTTCCCCGACTTATACTGTACCAACTATATTAGAACTTGTATCTACAGGGAGACCAGCTACCCTCTAGGACAACTTCTCAAATCTGTACATTACATTTGTAACTCTCCTTTGGAACTCTCTCCTTAAAGATAACAGAAGTGCTGTCTTCAGCACATCTAGGAGTGAACGTCACATTTTCCCCATAACCAGGTCTCCCTCCTTTCATTCCACTATCGCTCTGGCCACACAGGCATGATCCAACCTTGACATCTCTGGTCCCTCTGGTATTAAATAAACCTCCAAATCTTCTAGTCACATCTCCTGCTTAATCCAACTATCAAGAATGAAATCAGCCCATGGGAAATATATCTTTATTTTTCCAGCCAGACAGGATGCCTGAAGGAGGGATGGGGAAACAGAAAACATACTTAAAGAAATAATGGCTAGGGCCTGGAGAGATGGCTCAGTGGTTAAGAGCACTGACTGCTCTTCCAGAGGTCCTAAGTTCAATTCTCAACAACCACATGGTGGCTCACAACCATCTGTCACAGGATCTGATGCCTTCTTTTGGTGTGTTTGAAGACAGCTACATTGTACTCATAGCAATAAAACAAATCTTAAATAAAAAATGGCTAAAGAATTTCTAACATGATGAAACCCACAAATTTGAAGCTATCAATGAACTCCAGGCAGAGCAAACACTTAAGACTACAAAGCCAACCTTAAGGAAAATCATAGCCAAATCAATCAAAAATCAGTGCTACAAAATGTTTGAATTGCTCAAGGGGGGAAAATGTTCTATACAGAGTAGAACAAAAGTCAGTAAATTTCTTTTTAGAAACAATGGGTGGAGGAAGACAGTGAAGAAGCATCTTTTATACCCTGCAAAAATAGCTTTAGAAAGCAAAGGTAAAATAAAGACACAGCAAGGCATACTAAAAGCCAAAAAGCAAAAAACAAAAAACAAAAAAAAAACCCCTATCATCATCAGAATCACCTGTAAAAACATGTCAATGAAAGTTTCTCCAGCAAAAGAAAAATACTACCAGATGGGAAAGGAATGCACTGTGCTACAAAGTTAAATTAAATGGATACCTACATCATTTTATGATTAATCTCTTTAAATGACAACTATTTAACCAAAAATAAAAAGTACATAGATCAAAGAAGGGAGGAATCTGTGAGGATACTCTTTGTAGTCTGAGTTACTCTCTCACTGAAGCCATAGGAGCTGTGGATGAGCCAGCCATGAATATAAACAAGGTATCTGGGGCTGCCAGCATGAACCATGACAGTGCGATTCAAAACTTCTAATAGACAAGAAACAAAGTCACTCTTTCTTTGGTTTCCAGGTCAAATACTTTTTTTCTCCTTCTTGACCATTCCCTGGTCGTGGCTCGCTCTCTCACACACCTCAAGATAATATTTGCAGAGCGATTTGTAGGTAGCCAGCCCTCCAGTCTGTCACCTTGATTGATCCTATAAGAGAAGTACGGAAGTCAGGATTTACATCTTCCTGGTTTCAAAGAGGAACTGAAGCCTGTTGTCCTAAATACACGTCACAGGGTCCTGTGATCCCACTCCCATCCCCACCCGTGCTCCTCCCTCTACACCCAAGCTGCCTCCTTCATGTGCTTAGAACCCCACAGTATTTGGTGACACTCATCTTCAGTCTAAGTTTTGTTTCATTTTTTAAAGATTTATTTACTTATTTTATATGAGTACACTATTGTCTTCAAACACACCAGAAGAGGACATCAGATTCCTTTACAGATGGTTGTGAACCACCATGTGGCTGCTGGGAATTGAACGTAGGACCTCTCGAAGAGCAGCCAGCGAGTGCTCTTAACCGCTGAGCCATCTCTCCAGCCACCATCTTGAGTCTAAGTTTATTTCCCATAACCCAAATCACATTTTCAGAGAACAGACCAACCTCAGAAAACAAAGGAGCAGGTTTGCCTTTAGGTCAGTGCTTAGGCTAATTTGTAAGAAGTTCTCTTAAAGCAATGGTTCTCAACCTGTGGATGGTGACCCCTTTGGGGATTGAACGACCCTTTCACAGGGGTGACCTAAGACCATCTTGCATATCAGATATTTATATTATGGTTTATAACAGTGGCAAAAATATGGTTATAAAGTAGCAATGAAAACAATTTTGTGGAAGAAACCAGGCAGAGATTAAAAGGGGAAAAGGCTTCTTTAACAAAAGCCAGTTAGCCAAACAGAGACAATAACACCCAATTTACAGTTTACCTATCTTGCTAGAAATAGTTCCAATCACCAGTTTATAGAATTTAACCTTACTTACTAAAATAGCTACTAAGTGATAATTTGTCTTAAACAGCAAGGTATGTACGTAAGTACGTAACTACCTTCCTTCAGTATTCACCGTTGTCTGCCTTTGCGCTCCTTCCTCTTCGGGAGCTGTTGTGTGCAAAGCTCACAGAGGATAAGAAGTCTGCACATGCTCAGACAATCAGTGACAGAATGGAGATTTAAAATCACATTAAAATAAGTCTTCTTGGGGCTGGCGAGATGGTTCAGCGGTTCCCTGCAACCACATGGTGACTCACAACCATCTGTAATAAGGTCACATGCTTTTAGGATTCTATCTAAGCTCCACCCCAGTTACCTGGCAACAGTCAGATAGGCCTGGCCTACTATAAAAGGGGATGCTCGGCCCCTCCTCTCTCTCTCTTATTCCTTCTCTTATTCTCTTTCTCTCAGCTTCTCTCTTGCCCCTCTTGGGCTCTCCTCCCCTCCCCCTTCTCCACGTGGTCATGGACAGCCTCTGCTTCTCTATTCTCTCCCTCTCTGCCTCTACTACCCCCTTAACTCCCATCCCTTGCCCTGAATAAACTCTATTCTATGTGTTTACTACCTTGTGTGTGGTCCCTCAGGGGGAAGGGATGCCTCAGCATGGGCCCACTGAGGCACTCCCTTCCCCCACACCACCATAGAACATATTCTCACACCTCTTTCTCTTTTTATGATCACAACAGATGCCCTCTTCTGGAGTGCCTGAAGACAGCTACAGTGTACTTACATATAATAAATAAATCTAAAAAAAAAAAAAAAAAAAAAAAGTCCTCTTCACAGCCAACCTTACAGTAACTGCTGGTTTCTGGCTATGAACAAGGTAGCCCAAGGTGACTGTAGCTCACTGTGTGGGTGAGACTGACCTTGAGCTCCTGATCCTCCTGCAAACACCTTCAGAATACAGGCATGTGCCACCATTCTGTCTTTATGTGGTGCTGGGGACCAAACCCAGGGCATTGCACATAATAGATAAGCACTGCACACAGTAGATAACCACTTTACCAAAGTCGCATCCCCAGCCCTGTTCTTGTTTGTTGCCATTGGTATTTACAACGGAGAGGTTTTGGTAACTGTCACCCTGATGGTGAGCCGGATTTAAAGCAGCATGGAAAGTCAGTTCATGACTGTCGTCTGTTCAGGATGCCCTAGGGGTTTCCTGGTCTACTCAGAGTCATAGCAATAAGCGGTTAGCCCAGCCTCCCTGAACTCTCTCCCCTCCCCTCAGGTTCCTGCAGGCCGCCTGTCTGTAATGTGCATCCTCCCCCATCTTCAGTGCTTACACACCATTTTCTAAGTGACCCCTTTTTTAAAGATGCTTAAAACTTTACCTGTGACCCATCTCCAGCCTTTACTCCAAAGTTGTATCACTAACATGTATCCTATGTCTCTTCCCCCCCAACCCCCCGACCAAGATTTTAATTTTTCTTTTCATTATGTCTTCAGCACCTGAGCAAAATTTATGCTTGGATTTACAATTTTGCATGAGGTCACACAAGAATGAATTAAGGAGCACACTAGATCACCCCTAATGCTATCCCTCCATTACTCCAAACATGTGAAGGACCCTTGGGGAGAAGATTGGGGTAGAAGCGTTCTACTCAACACGTGGGCCTTCTGTAGAGCCTGGAGCCGCATTTGCAGCGGCAAGAAAAAATTGAGAAGATGAGGCAAGAAGGCCAAGACACAGGTAAAAAGTTCTAGAAGGGACTGAGCAGCAGAGCAGAGACAAACCTTACAACACAGCTCTGAGAGCCGGGGTTCGTAGCGCTATCGTTTACAGCTCACTGTTTGACATCAGCATTTTTATGTGTGCAGTTGACTGTACACTCCTCACTGCTTGAGCTCTATACCCATCAGTAACTATGGCCCTCTCCCGACAGCTCTTGGAACCATGAATTCACCCCTGGGTTCTACAGGTTTGACTATCTTAGGGGCTCAGTGGGTGGGATTATGCCGATGTCTTCCTGTGACTGGCTTTTCTAGTTGTTGCTGATCACAGAACTCTTGTTTAAAGACTGAATTCTGGTAGACTTCTCTTCCCATCCTTCTGCATCCCCCCCCCCCCCCCCCACACACACACACACTCGTTTTGTTATGAAGTGTTGTGATCAGGAGGGCTTGCTTCTCTGGGACCCTATTTTCAATTGCTTTGTATTAATGGCTGGAAGTAGGACTGCTTGGCCATTTCTGATGTTTTAGGGCTCCCATCTTCACAGCAGCTACACAGCATGTTAGACACCACAAATAGTTCAGTATGTCCAGACACTTGGTATAATCTTAGCACTAACAAGGGAAAAGAATCTAGCTAGTATTTAAATATTGCCAAGGATGGACTTCAACACAGAATTAGAAACAGTAATAAGGACTTTGTCATCCCTGTATGGGTCACATTCCACCCTCCATGGGCGCCACCACCATCTACTGTCCATAGGCCAACCTGGCTAGGTACTTATAAGTACCCTAGGTGGCCTTGACCATGCATCTCCAGGCTGGAATTAGAAAAATGAGTCACCATACCCAACTTCACATTTCAAATCATCTTAAATTCAGTCCCTGCAACCAGAATAATTAAGAACATTTAAACCCAAAGACACATACAGTGGTCTGAGACTCTGAGGAAGACAAGTTCTGTAATATGTCAGAAGCCCCAGTATTTGGGCAGGTCAGGCCAGCCTAGACTACAACATAGTGAGACAAACAAAATCACCCTCAAATGAGCTGGGGGTAAAAGTCACTTAGTGCTGTCCCATGGATACCAAGTCACAGTGCAACAGATTATCACACCCTTGTAGTATTGCTGGTGTGGAACCTACTGCCATACAAAAGTATATAGCAGTTATGCATGATACACAACTTAGTAAACAACTGCTAGATCTGTATTTGCTGTTTTAGTAGTACGGTCCTCACTAAAAGGCTGCACTGGCAGCAGCCGTGCCACCCAAGTACTAGTTCGACAATCTTAGCTGTAGGAGTTGCAGAGCAGCCTGGGATACACAAGAGAACATTTAAATCCCCCAATCAAGGTGTAGTTACATGCAGGCTTCATGTAGTAGCATTGTGGTGCTGCAACCATGCAACCTTGTTGGATTTTCTGCATTAGGGACTTTTCTTTATGGCCAAAGCCTGGGCATGCTTTGCCCAATACGTGAGACTTGCTCCCTTTCTCCCAGTCCCTGCCCACCGCACGGTTGCTTACAAATACAATGACCTTTTCCTTCTTTCCCACCTGTCTCTGGGCAGCTAAAGATTTACAGCCTGCCTGCAATATTTACTTTCAAACTCTAATAAAATGGTACTATTTCAGGATGCAACTCTGAAATCATACTACGCTTGCAGTGCCCCAGCCATCCGAGTGTCTGGAACTGAATCCTGGATTAGTTGCCCTCCAGTCAATCCTTGGAGGCTAAAGGGTTGAGGGCTGCAGGACACGATGAAGCACCCAACAAGCCAGCACGTACAAACACTCGAGAGAGCCTACTGAGGGACTCTAACTGGCCATCTTACCGTGCCCTGTCCTGGCTTCTCCTGAAATGCTGGGCTGGACTCCTGCTCCTGTGCAGTGGAATCGCTCCCTCTTCCTCTGCCCAAAGGCCTCCAGCCTCACGTCCCCTCCTGCTTTGACTCCATCATCCCTCTATCCAGAAACCAGTAAACCAGTTTCTTTCATCACATTAGAAAAGAAACAATAAAACAAGTAAAAATTTTTAAATAAGAAACTTTCCAGGAACCCTTCTCCAAACATATTCCTGTCACAAGGACAGAATCACTATAAGTTGTAGCACAAACATCAGGCACATTTAAAAAAGGACGATGGTAAAAGGTAAGAGCTTTATTAAAGCATTTTATCACAAAGATGGGAACGTACAAATGAGAAGCATGCAGCCATCCTCTTCCATGGTCAGGTCGAAATGCTATTCCTCTCTATTTCACAGAGCTGGAAACTGCAGATCTTACGCCCAACTCATTCATCTTAAACACTGTATTCACTCCCCAGAAACTATTCAGGGCATCAAACATCCAAAACATAAACCATTATACAAAGAAAGTGCAAAGTTAAAAAAGAAACTATGGAAAGCCCCTCCCCCTCAGTTAAAGGCTAACAATGGCACTCTGCTTTTGCCTAACCTAGATTGTCTTCAGAAAATTTCTAAAATGTGATCCTTAACAAAAAGTTTTTAATAAATGTCCAAAAGCTCCTTAGTGTTTGAAAATAAATGCTCAGACAAGACAGTGCACTTTATATCAAACAAGTCTGATGAGAGTCCTGCATTGCAGCTTTCTGTAAAATAAACAAGACAAGAAGCTGGTATAGGCTTTATTGAGAAGGCAGAATGTCCTCAGGCAGGCAGGTAAGGAGGTGGCGGCTCTTTCTCAGGAATCTTCACAGCCATTTCATAGGTTGGCAAAACATACTGAAGAGAGAAAAGAATCACTTCAGACAAGGTCACTTTAAATTCTTTTCTAAAATAATCAGCTTTCAGACTCTGCGTCCTAACTAGGAGCACACAGTCCTAGGAAAGGGAAGTCAGATCAACAGTTACCGAGACAACAGACAATGCAGCAGCTTCAACTGCACACGCAGTGACACCTGACCCAAGATCAAGAGCTCTGCAACTGTAAGGCTAGGTGGGTGGGAGGAGGGGTGGTCTGACTAAGAATGGCCACCCCATAGACTCATAGACTTGAATGCTTAGTCACCAGGGAGTGGACCTCTTTGGTAGGGTTAGAAAAACTAGGAGGAGCAGCCTTGTTGGAGGAAGTATATTATTGGGGGTGGGTCTCTCTCCTTTCTCCCTCCCTCCCTGTCCCTCCCCCTCTGCTTGTGATCTGGATATAGCTCTCAGCTACTTCTCTAGCACCAGGAGTGCTGCTATGCTCCTGCCATGCTTATATGATAATAGACTAAGCCTCTGAAACTATAAGCAAGTCCTCAATTAATGCTTTTTTAAAAATAAAAGTTGCCTTGGTCATAGTGTCTCTTTACAGCAATAGAACAATGACCAAGACAAGATGGACGGATGAATAATGCAGAGGATGGATGAATGAAGTGGATGGATGGGCAGATGAGTAGATGGATGGACAGGATGGATGAATGGGAATGGATAAATGGATAGGTGGATGGGATGGATGGAGGGATGGATGTGGTAGATGGATGGATGTGGTAGATAGATATAAATCAGTCAGAAATAGAATTCTTCCTCTGAACTAACCTGGAAGATAAACTATCAAGCTAAATTATATATATATATATTTAAAAAATACAAAGGGTCTTTTGACAGGCAACCAATAAAGTTCCAGTGCTATTGTATTTCAAGAGCTGAGGATCAGGGGGAAGAGGCCCCACTAACTGCTCTAATGGAAGCTGTCAGTGTCTGAAGTTTCACAATAATAGGCACTTACAGGACAATGAGTTTCTATCCTGCTCTTTGGGATAATAGAAAACCTTTCTAAAGGTCACTCTAGCCTAAGGTCCTCCAAGTAACAGGCTGGCTCAGTATGGGACATGTGTATCAAATATACTGAAAACCTGCAAAGTAGCAAACAGGGTTCTGAAAGCTGGGCTCAGCACGCAGATACCATCACAATCATCTCCCCAGGGTCCAGGCTTTGGATCTGACAGGTGTATACACGCACTCGCACACGTGCACACAACCATTAGCCCGCATCCCTTAGAATTCTCAGTCAATTATGGAAATTCCGAGCTCGTATCTGTCCAGAAACACTGGTGGGGACCACTAAGAAATAAACCTAACAGTAAATCTGGGCAAACAGCTCTAGTTAGCCCTGGGGGCACAAGATTCCTGGTAGAAAATACTAAATCTTAAACATTCGTGGGTTCAAGCTATTCAAATCTTTGCCACAGTTATGGCAAAGAACGGAAAGTAAAGCCCCCACAGTCACTTGTGGAGGCATCAGTAAGAGCGACAGTTTAGTGAGTGAAGCAGGAGTTAACCTGTGGAGGTGCTTCAAAGGCAGGGTACACGGCAATCTCTGGCACATTTCTGTTGTTGATGTATTTGTAGCAGTTCCAAACACAATTGATTAGGTAAGCCTGAAAGGAGAAACAGAGCTCAGCAGGCTGCTCTGGGAGCAGAGGCCCCTCATCTCTTCTGCACTGCCTGTGGAAAAGGGACCTAGACAAGCCAGGCTCACTCCTGACTTGAACATTTAAACATCACAAGTTTCTCACAGAGACTCTAGCTAGAGATTTAGTTCTGCTAACCAACAGACTGTGGAGGAAATTCCTGTGCTCAAATGTTAGGAATTTTAATGGCTTTCCCTATAAACCCGTAACCACTTTTGAAAACACAAAAGTTCTACTCACTGGACATAAGACAGAGGGGACCCCATCCCTTAAATGTAGTGACTCTGTCACTACAAATCCTACATCAACTACAATCCTGGAAAAAGGTTTACTAAGCAGTCTCACCAGGGCCCCAAGAGTAAATCACAAGCTCCTTACCTTAAAAATGATGAATACCACAAAGAACACAAGAACAATGAACAGGAGGCAGCTGGAATCCAATGCCAGGAGGTCATCTTTGTATGGGAAATCAGGCTGTTAAAGCACAAAAGCACTGGGACTTACAGCATGCACTTGAGCATTTTAAGAACACAACAATGCAGCAGTCAAGAGTGACAGACTACTACAAATCTACACCTAAGACTGCAGCACATCCGAGACCCTTATCATCAGTGGACTAGTCACTTCGGTCTGCCTGATTAATAGCTGAGATAACTAAAAGGTCTGAACTGAGCTAATATTCACTTTACTGGCCACTATCGTCCATTTTGTGCTTTTGACAAAAATATAACCACTTGTATAGCACCCCAACCTTCTTGTCCTGGTTCAGAAAGTCAGGAGGAACTGAGATTGCTCAGGTTTCCAGGACTATTTAGTTTCCCATGAAGAAAAGTAACTTTTCTGGGAGTCAAATATTGGTCCCAACTCTTCATTAGATGGTTAAAAAGAACACAAGCTGGGCAGAAGGGCGTGATTTAATGCTGACAGACTCACTGTGCTGGAAAGGATAGGCTGCATTCTTCTGACTCTGGACAAGTCAGGGGAAAGGCATCAGAAGGGAAGGGAGGGTCTAAAACTGGCCAGGAAAGGAAATACCTTCTAAAGGAAAGGAGCCAATCAGAGGGTAAAAAGAAGAGTCTATAAAAGAGCAGGCTTTCCTACACAGGGCTAGAATACAGCAGGCATGCTGACAGAGTAGAACTAGGGTACAGTGGGCACACAGACACAGGGCTAGGATACAGCAGGTACCAATTAGGGTACAGCAAGCATGCAGACACATTATGATAAAGATGAAACACCAATTCCTTAAGAATCCTAAATACAGTCAAATATTTTACTGAAACACAATTAACTCAACTATCTATTCCACACTGACTGTCTTTATAGACTTCTTGTACTGCATTATCCAAATGGTATGGTTCAACAATCATTTATGTCTTACAGGTCTTAACATGGGAATGATTTTAAGATACTGTACAAAGCAAAGAGAGTTAAAAATAGTACCAAGGCCGCCTCGGGATTTCAATTAAAATGTTTTACTTAAGTGGAAATGTTTAAACAGTACACTCACTTACCAACTGATCCAGATATTCTTTGATTCTTGGCAAGTAAGTGAGAGAACTGATGGCCACCAGACAACTGAGAACGAAGTCAAAAAGTCGGTAGCAGAAGAAAGGAATCAGCCAGCCCACTTGGTACTAGGGAAGGAAAGCAACACTTAGTGCACACAGTTACTACCCCTGGTAACGGACAAACGAGGAGAAGAAAGCACAGCAGACTTACAGAAATGGCTCCATAAACCAGCATCGAACTGATTATAAACATAAGAACAGAGACGGCAAAAAGAACGCAGGCATTATCTACAAAAACAAAAACAAATCTAATTAAGCAACATATGCAATGAAAGAAACTAAATTCTTCATGACAAAATGATGCTTTAAAATGTTTCTGTGTAAATTAACTGTAACTGTTTTCAAAATTGGCCCTCAAAAGATATAAAACCAAGAAAAAAACCCTAAGCCTTATATTAAGAAATCCTAACTCACTGACTCTGTGTAGGACGGAACATGAACCATGTAAATATAGGAAATAGGTCCCTTGTGTACATGTCTAAGTGCAGAGAGACAAAATCTACCAGGCAAGTTGCAACACATGGAGAAGCAATGAAAAACTATGAAAGAATTCACACAAGTTGGGTTTGTGAGAAGAGGGCAAACCTGAAAGAGCAGCTGCTATTTGCTTAACAGATGAGTTATACATATAACAGATGAGTTATACCATGATGTACTACTTCTGGCTTTGGTAAGAATACAACCTGAAATTCAAAGTTCTCCATTAATCCCACCCCAGTGCCTCACACCTTTAAGTTTCACTTCCTTCAGTTGGCCCTCTTTCCCCAACACATATCTATTTTTCTCAACTTCCCGTCAGTGTACATTAACCCATGGTCACCACTCTCTTCAGAACACAGCCAAATAGTCCCAGTCAGCATTTGGCCATACGTGACTGGGTGAGTATCTTCACAGCCTACAGCTGACCCTGGACTCTGACAGACACTAATGAACTAAGAGGAGCCGGAAGTGGAGAGCTGGCTCAGCTTGCTGCCCCTGCAGATCCCAGTTCCCAGCACCTGTCAGGTTGCTTGCAATCGCTTTAACTCCTGCTGCAGAAACTGGACGCCTCTGGCTTCCAGGCACTTGCACTCACATATGCATATACTCCTACACACACATAAGTGAAAACTTAAAAGGAAACAAAAAAGCACCAAAATTGAAGATATTAGATATTTATACAAATGTAACGAAGTTCAAAACTTCATATTAAAAGTTAATAAAATCTAAAATCCTGGGAATTAAGATCTGTAGTACTATAAGCACACTTGTGATCTGGGAACACTTTTCTAAACTGAAATTTAAAAACTAAACATGGAGAAATTGTATGCCAAACTGAGACATAATTTTTTGTTCAAATATTAAATTTATGATATAATTATATATAATGATATAAACTCAACTGAAATCATTTTATACCTGTATTTTAAAGAGAAAACTGATAATGAAAAACAATTGCCATCAGGGATTAAATCAGTTTAAAAGGACAATTTCATTGTTTCTTTTTTTTTTCCTAAGAATTATTTATTTTATTTATTTTATGTATGAGTACATGTAGCTGTCTTCAGACACACCAGAAGAGGACGTCAGATCTCATTACAGACGGTTGTGAGTCACCATGTGGTTGCTGGGTTTTGAACTCAGGACCTCTGGAAGACCAGTTAGTGCTTTTTTTTTTTTTTTTTTTTTTTTTTTTTTTTGGTTTTTTCGAGACAGGGTTTCTCTGTATAGCCCTGGCTGTCCTGGAACTTACTCTGTAGACCAGGCTGGCCTCGAACTCAGAAATCCGCCTGCCTCTGCCTCCCAGAGTTCTGGGATTACAGGCGTGCGCCACCACCGCCCGGCTCACAGTTAGCGCTCTTAACTCCTGAGCCATCTCTCCAGCCAGACAATTTCTATGAATGTTCTAGTGTTACTCCATTTTTAATAGTGGTGTTAAGCCTCTTTGTACTAAACAAGAGAAGTGTACAGTGCATTTTATACTCTACTATAAGGGTCCATCTGACCTACACACCAATTTCTGACTCTGGCTATACATCACAGAAACTCCTCAAAAGTCTCAAACCATTTTTATTTCCCATTTCCCTGTCTGGTCTCTATAGTCAAAGCATACGTACGACCTACTGCCTACTGTCCATTACATTTTATTGTCTAGAAATGCTCTACTGCAGCTCTTGCTGAACAACTTTGGGAAAAGTCATCAAAATACAGTCTCAATAACAAGTTTAAATAACACCTAGCTTGATACTTATTATGCAAAGTATTTAACCATTTGAAGAATAACGCAAGCATAATTTTATCAATTGTCCTCTAATATTCATATATAGTCTACAATTGGCTTTATATATAAAAATTTGGCAGTGATATCTTTTAAAGTAAAAACTTACCAGCCATTCTCTCAGATGAATAGTAATTGCCAATGACTTCATACTGAATGTTGACAGCCGGCATGGAATTTGGATGAGTCACCTCCACAGTCAGCAAAATTGCCATCAACAGGTTGACCACCTGAGAAAGAACACCTTTACATTAACTCCTACCAGGGAACAGTCTTCACAGACTCGATGCTGCTATACTTAATACTATTTCACCTACAGTAACAGGACTATGAAATAGGAGACACTCAGATAAAACATGTATTACCACTGTGAGAACAGTTTAAAAGTCATAGCCTGTGCAAAGATGCTTAACCCTGTGCTAATGCCAAAAAAAATAAAATAAAATAAAATAAAATAAAAAAACAGAATGAAATGCAGAGAAAGTAAAATTGGGGACTCACTATAGCCTGTTCATATTCAGAGGCACATTATTTCCTCACACACCCATTAGAGACTGGTCAGTTGATTTCCCACATGCAAATTCTGCCACTCCTCCGAAGCACCCCCATGTGTTTTGTTTAAATTTGAGGGAGTCCCTTCCCTCTCCCTACATTGGCCTTAATTCTACCTTTTGAGTCAATATGTTCATCTAATACCCAAAAGCAGCTTCCAAACACTGTAGTAACCAAATATTTAGGTCCTCAAACCACCCCTCTAGCATATTTTAGCTACCTGCTTATTTCCCCTTTGAGTACGTTTCAGTGTAAAGGACAAGTTCCCCAATCTGGCTTATAATTCCAAAGATAACTGTACTGGCTCTGTACATTTTTGCAATATCACACAAGAGTAACTCTATACAACACCTATACTTTTCCTATACTTGAGCCAATAAACTACCTGCCAAGTGCAGTCAATATATCTGTAACTAAATTCATCTTTAGATTCCTGCCCACCATGATTTCCTAGATCTGTATTTTGACATTTTTCTCTAGTTTCATCATTCTGAAATGTAATCATGAAATAAGTCTCTACTTAAGACACACACACACACACACACACACACACACTAAGGCTTATCTTGAATCACTGGCAAACATGTTGCTGAAATCTCATCATAATCCCATAAATTCCTCTAGTCTTATCAGAAATATAAACCCTAGGTTTGGAGAGATGGCTCAGAGGTTAAGAGCATTGACTGCTCTTTCAGAGGTCCTGAATTCAATTCCCAGCAACCACATGGTGGTTCACAGCCATCTATAACTGGATCTGATGCCCTCTTCTGGTGTATGTGAAGACATCAACAGTGTACTCATATAAATAAAATAAATAAATAAATAAATATAAACTCTGTTTTAAAAGATCTACTATTTAGAGCTCTAGTTGTAGTTCCTTGTAGTTTCTCAAGAGGTATGGTCTGCAAGTATCAGAACAGTACAGAAATCAGTAAGGTCTGAAGAGAATACTAACTCCATAACCAAACTTCACAGAATTCACCCTCCTCCTTGTAGAAGTCTAAACATTCGACACTCCCGATCTTCTATCTGCAACATCTGAAACTACTCTCTCCTGTCCACCCTAAATGAAGGATGAATGATGACACCCAAGAAAGGTATTTTCTTACAGCAGGCCAAGTCTTCAAACATGTAGAGAAACAAGCCATATTTTATTTTCAATTTAGGAATGTTATCTTGTGTTGGGAAATTAAGTTTGAAATTCATTTGGCAAACTCTTGATGAGCAAATTATCATCCTAGTAAAACAGCTTTGCATAGCTCAGAAAAACATTCACGTTAAGAAAAACATGCAAAACTAACTACCAAAGGAAGGAAATGAAGTGCCAAAACTACTTGGGGGGATTTAAATATATACAATATATAATATATATTATACATATGAAATATATATATATAATATAGATTCACATGAGTATGTGGTTATACACATGCACAGTCCACAGGTCTAAAATAATATCACATATATGACTCTTTAAAAAGCCATTTTTTCTTCTATTAAAAACGTCAAGTTTTCCACTGTCCTGGCCTAGTATTATTAGCAACATTTCCAGGTTCATTTCACTGTGGTCCGTACTTTAAATATGATAATAACTATCCTGAAAAAGCAGTACTTGTGATCCTAAGCACTTACTACTGAGCACATATAGAAATTTCACTACTGAACTCCTTGTTGGATTTTTCAAGAAATTAAAACCGTTACTCTATAATTTAAGAAGTCTTTAAGATATTCTACTACAAACTACTCCAAAATATTTATGACTCTTATTCTACTGTACTCAGGAAATTGAAAATAAAGGCTTGTGAACCTAGTACCAAGGCTAGGTAGAATACAGCAGGTGTCAAGAACAGGAGAAGCACCTATCACTTGAGAGACTTTAGAAGTCTTCTGTACACATAATATGAGTAAATAAGCAGTAAGAAAACAATGAAGAGTCTTTTATTTGGTAGGAAGAAAGAAGCTCAGGTCCAGACAAACAATTTCTCCTTGTTTCTTCTTTAATGACAGTATTTATACATTTGACATTTGTTATGTCTTAGTATACTTAGCCAGCATGGACTGACTGGTCAAATCAAGACATAATATTCCATAACCTTAAAACACTTCACTGTGGTGAAAACATACTCACCCTGCATAGTACTTTCAGATTTTATAAATGTAAATTTTGACAGCCATAATTACCCTCTGTGCAAGAGAACACTAATTATACTCCTATCCCAATGCTTACCGGCCCCTCCTCTTGCCTTGTAGTCTCTGGTGGCCACTATCCTGTCCATAAATTGAGCAATTTTGTAATCTGAAAGTAAAGTCATTTATTTGCCTTCCTGTAGCTTGATTATCTCAGTTGTATCTTCAGTTCTATCCACACTGCTGCACATGTCAATTTGGTTCATTAGCACTAACAGTATCCCTTGTGAACATAAACCACATTTTCCTTATCCACTCTTATCAATGGATACCTCAGCTCCCTCCCTCCCTCACCTACAGTGAAGAGGACTGCATTAAACTAACCGTGGGCTGCAACAGACCTCTTTGATCCAATGATTATATTTTCTATGGGTAAACATCCACTAGTAGGATTTCTGGGTTCCTGAGAGCCTTTCTAACCTGAGAGCCTCCGTACGGCTTTCCCACAAGTGTCTATACTACAGCCCTGTACAGAGCAGGTCTTCCTTTCTCCAACATCATTTTTTGGTCTGGTGACTGGCATTCACTCACTGGAGGAGATGCTACCTCATGACTTAGAGGGTTTTCATATATGTGTTGGTCCTGCTTATCTCCTTTTGAGAAATGTCTACTCAGCTGCCTCCTTTTAAATGTGACTATTTGCTTTTGCTGTTGGGTTCTTGATATACTTTAGGTATTAATCTCTTGTGATAAAGTTTATAGAGTCCTTCTGCCATTTCTATAGGCTGTCTGCTCACTGTTCTGATTCTACAGCAGTAAAGTAGCTTTTCAGATTGATGCAATCCTGTATGTGTGTGTTTTCTTTTGTTGCCTATGCATTTACATTCTTAAACAACAATTTCTTATTCAGACTATCCTGGTTGCGGGTGTGTGTATTGGGGGGAGGGTTCCCTCTGGTCAATCCTACAATCACCTGGGAAGACTGGACTCTCATTTGAGAAAATGCCTAAATTAGATTTTCCTGCAGTCAAGTTTGTAGTTCATTTTCTTGATTAATAATTGGTGTGGGAGGGGAGGGCCCAGCTCACTGGACATGGTGCTATAGGACAAGTGGTCCTGGATGGCATAAGAAAGCAGGCTGAGGGCTGGAGAGATGGTTCAGCAGTTAAGAGCACTGACTGCTCTTCTAGAGGTCCTGAGTTCAATTCCCAGCAACCATATGGTAGCTCACACCCATCTGTAGTGGGATCTGATGCCCTCTTCTGGTATGTCTGAAGTCAGCTACAGTATAATCATACACATAAATAATTCTTAGGAAGGAAGGAAGGAAGGAAGGAAGGGAGGGAGGGAGGGGAAGAGGGAGGAAGGGGGAGAGGGAGAGGGAGAGGGAGAAGGCAGGCAGGCAGGCAGGCAGAGCAAAGCAGTAAGCAAAGTTTCTCCGCACCTCTGCTCTAGCCTAGGTTCCTACCCTGACTTCCCCTTTATTATGGGCTTGTTATATGCAACTGTAAGCAAAATAGTTCATATCTATTTTTGTACCAGGACTAGGCTATGTGGGTTATGACAGCTTTACATTTTGAAACTGGGCAGTGTGATACCTCCAGCTTTAGTCTAATGCTTTTAGTTGCTTTTAGTGATGGTATTTCATCACAGCGACAGGAACCCTAAGACACAGACTTTGTCAGTACTTCCCCTATATTCTCTCCTAGTAGGTTTAGACTGACTCAATTTTATACTAAAATTAAAAGTATTTTGTAATATTTAAGTTGGCTTTTATTACGAGAGCAGGGTCTAGTACGTGTCATTTTCATAGTAGTGTTCCCTGAAGAGAATGTGCTTGCCCAGATGTGTATCTCTGGCACGTCTGTTGACAATCACTTGGCTGTGGGGAGTGTGGGTTTATTTTTGTGTTCCCATTCTTTTCCATTGGTCTCTGTATCTATTTTTGTACCAGGACTAGGCTGTGTTGGTTATGACAGCTTTCAATTTTAAAACTGGACAGTGTGATACTTCCAGCTTTGGTCTTTTTACTCAAGACTTCTTTGGCACAGCCTTGAGTGGTTCCACTCAACATTAAGGAACTGTTTTCAAGCACTAAATGAAGGACAACATAGAGGCCCTACCTTACACTTGCAGATCCGTTTGGGTACGATAGCATCTAACAATACTAGTTTGGATTCATGATCACGGGATCTTTTCATGATTTGGGACTTATTCAAAGCCTTTGTGGCTGTTTTCTTCTAGCTGTAGATTAGTTTTCACCTCCTGGTTAAAATTACTCTTAGGAGAGTTTGTTTTGCTTGCTTTGCTTTTTTAGCCATGACACATGTGCTTTCCTAACTCCTCTTTCAGATAGTCCACGACTGTACATAAACACACTATTTTTGAAGTTGTTTTACTACTCTTTAAATTTATTAATCCTGAGGTTATTTTCAGTTTTCAGGAATTTCTATATACTTGATTGTATCATCTGCAAATGCAGAGCCTTGACTTACTCCTTTCCTATCTCTGAGCTCTTCATCTGTTTCTCTTACCAACTCCTCTGGCTAGGACTTTCAATAGTATGTTGAACAGAAGTGTTAAACAGAAGCAATGTTAATTTGGTTTTTGATCTTAGAGAAGAGCTAATTTGGTATGGTGCTAGCTGTCAGTATTATCTGACTTTTATTGTGTTGTATATCCACTTTAAGAATAAATACTTTCAACTATGATGTATGTGGATGTTTTGCCTGCATGCCTGCTAGTTAGTATGCCACTTGCAGACCTGATGCCTGGAAGAAGCTATAAGCTGTCTGTTCCCTGGAACTGCAGTTATGAAGTTGTGAGTCACCATGTGGGTATTGGGAACTGAACTCTGATTCACTGGGTCATCTCTTCAGCCCCACCTTTTTCATGTAAAAGGACGGTAAAATGTATCAACCATGTAACTGCAGCTACTGAAATGGTCAGAGGGATCTGGTTCTCTGTTATGTATATCTTTTACTGATTTGCATGGGTTGAACCATCCTTGAATCCTTAGGAGGAAACCCACTTGATCCTGAGGATTTACTTTATGATGTGATGTTGAGTTCTGTTTACCAGTATTTTGTTGAGAATTTCTGCACTGTTCATCAGAGATACTGGCCTAGAGTATTTTGTTTAAGAGGTTTTTAAAATTATTATTATCGTTTGTTTGCTCCATGGAGAATAATTTGGAAATATAGTAGTGGCTCTTTGAATATTTTGTAGAATCTATGGTGAAATAATCGGACCCTGGGCATCTCTTTGTTGGCAAAGTCTCACTCCTGATCTGATCGCACAACTTGTTCTATTCTGGTATTCTCCTTGTGGCCCATCTTTGACAGGCAAGTTTCCCAATTTATTGGCAGATAGCTCTTTGTACTAAACCCTCAAACTGCTCTGTGTTACTGTAGTATCAACTGCATCATTACCTTCCTCATCTCTGACTCTGATTTTTTTTTTTCTTCCTTTTAGCCTAGCTAAAGGTTTGAAAACTTTTCAAAACCTCACCAGGCAAAGGGAAGCATGTCTATAATCCTGGCACTTGAAAGGCTGAGACGGGAGGAGCGCTGAGAGTCTGAAGCCATCCAGAGCTGCAGAAGACCATCTGAACGAAACAAAAACTAAACATTTTCAATTTTGTGGCCTTTCTAAAAATTTCTATTTCTGATCTTATCTTTTATCTCTTCTTTCCTTCTCCTAGCTTTGGGCTTAGGTCTTGTTTTCCTAGTTAAGAAGTATCACTGGTTTTTACCTCTCTACTTCTGATGTAGGTACCCTGAGACTGTGAACTCCCTCACACTATGTCCCTGGGGCTGAAACACTGTTTTTATTTTACTTGCTTCAAGAAAGTTTGAATTTGTCCTTTTTAATCTCTTCTTTGTCCATTATTTAGAAAACTGAAGTTTCATTTCCAGGTTTTGACATCACTTCCCCTATTCCTCCTATAATCAGGAAGGTTACTGTATATGATTTCAGTTCTGAAAAAAAATGCTCAACTTGATTTGTAGCCAACATCAATTCTGTAGAATGGGCAACTCCATCCCTGCAACCCACAATGAAAGCCATATAGAGCCGGATGTGGTGGTCCACACCTTTAGTACCAGCACTCAGAAGGGAGAAAGAGGTAGATCTCTGAGAGCTAAGGCCAGTCTGGTTAAATACAGATCAGCCAGACAGCCCACACCCTGAAAAAATAAAGCAAGCCTGTGTCCAATCCTAGCACTCCTACTGTGAGAAGGAAGTGGAAGAGTAGAGGAATGGAGGGTCACCCTAACTCCAGGACAGCTGCTCTGGAGTAAGCAACCTGGCAGAAAACTTTAACAGAAGGAAAGGCAAGAACTCTTTTTACCTAATCCATACACTCAGCATGACACATGCATGAACACACACACATACTCACATATTTAAACCTAAATCTTACATCAATTACCCCAAAGGTGGACTTGAGGGACGAATACATTAAAGTTTTTTAAACAACACATTTGAGTGTTTCACCTCCATAAATGTGTGTTCCCCATTTGCATCTCTGGTGCTCTCAGAACGGAGCCAGAGCATATTGGCTCCCTGGGAACACAAGTTGTTGATGGCTGTGAGCTGCCGTGTGGATGCTGGAAATAGAACCCAGGACCTCTGAAAGAGCAGCCGGCACTCAACCACTGAGCCATCTCTCCAGTATCAATCCTTTAAAATTTTGGGTTTTTTTTTTTTTAGTAATCATCATCCCCTCAATCTTCCCTCAGCATATTTTGTCCCAACCCAGTATCTTTTGAGACTATTATTATATATCTGCTTTAGGATAGAGCACCTTCAGGTGAACCAGTCTATAAAAATAAACACAGAATTGTCCAATGATAGAGATCAAAACTGATCATCTTCAGAAAAGATTTTTTGTTGTTGTTTACTATGTTTAATTTATCAACTGATTTATCTCTATTATTGCTTAAGAGATAAGTCATTCCATAGTGTCTATTGAAGACCTCAAATGTTCTAGTTGGTAATAAGTTAGCTTCTAGATGCGGTTTACAGACTAAGACTGCTCCACCCTTCTCCTCATCAATGAGAGCCCCTACACATAAGATTTTTGGTGCCACAGGGATTAAAGTCAGGCAGCACTCTATTTCATGGAGGATGACCACCAACTTCTGATTCTCCTGCTTCCACATTCCAAGTGCTAGGATTACAGGTTACATGCCACCATGTCTAGTTTCCTTGGCATGGTAGATGGAACTCAGGGCTTTATGCATGCTAGAACCATTCTATCAGCTGAGCTCTGTAACATCCCCAGCCCCTAGATGACCACTCTATACTCATCTACAGCTCCAGCCCCAAAGGACACTTTCAGTGGAAAGAAAAATGAGGAAAAAGATAAGCATACTCTGTACAGTGAGTACATAGAGCAGACCCCCACAATGAAGAATCCTGTGCACGAGCTGAGATGTAAAGAGCACATGCATTAACTAAGAAAGATTTACCTGGAACTGGCCAAGTGCTAATGGCTGACGCTGGATGAGTTTTAGTATTATTCCACTATTTTTGTAATATTTCCCTTAATAGATTATTATAAGGGAAGATTATTATTAAGAAGATTTCCTTAATAGAGTATTTAATTTAAAATGTGAATTATTGGCCCACAACTTAGCTCAGGGGGTAAAAACACTTGCAACACCTGCTTGATGACCTGAGTTCAACCTTCCAAACTGTCAGAGGCAGGAGAAGCTCGACAAAGCTGTCCTGTGACCTGAACATTTTAAAAAGAATTTTTAAATGAATTAAAGTGCAGAAGAGCATTTCAGAGAGAAGAAATAGCAAGTACTAAAATCACAAAACAATGTGGGGAAGACAGGAACTGTCAGCTATAGTTATTTAAAGAGCCAAGACTAACAGATCAAAGGCCCCTGTGGCATGAGCAATCTGTCTTCACTTCTTCCTAACACTAGGTTACTTAAGGCTAAAACACCCATGAGAAAGTCCACCTCTAGTCTACAGGGTGAGTTCCAGGACACTCAGGGCTACACAGAGAAATCCTGTCTCAAAAAAACAAAACAAAGAACAGAACAAAAATGTACATTTTATCATGAGGGTTATTTCTTGAAACAGGCTTTTTAATCCGATATTCATGACTTAGTATGTACTTGAGTTCAGATCTCCTAAGAATTTTTTAAAAAATAATCTGGCTTCAAATGATAAAGAAGTAAGCTTGAGGAATGTAGAAACTGAAGCCTGAACTCATTCTAAAGTCACATAATATTATTTATGCACTTCTTGCACATTTAAACCATCAAATGCAAACTCTTCAGGCTTGGTACCTCTGGCAAATATAACTGATTCTGGTTCTATGCCCCCTAGGACTATTCAACCATTAATACTTAAGGGTTGGGTTTGGTTTGGTTTTAGAGCTAGCATCCTATGTACCCTAGGATGGCCTATTGCCAAGGCTGAGTTTGAACTTCTGATCCTCCTGATACCACCTCCCAAGAACTCACATTATAGGCTCCATTCAATTAACCCTTTGGCATACATGATGGTATGTAAAAACCCTATCAATGTTAATTCAATAAATCAATGATATCATTATCAGTCACTAATAAGAGTGTGCTGGCCCAGAAGGAGAAGAGCTGTGCCTCCAAGTTTCAAACACCACAGAGAGAATTATAAATGCAGGCCTTGGTCCTGAAAACCTGGCTCATCATTATTCTCCCACAGATCTTACTGTCCTCCTGGAATCAAGCGGCAGTGCTCATGACAAAATGGTGAGGAAGGGAACACTGGCAAGGCGGAAGGAAAGAGGAGGAAAGGTCATTCTAGCTGTTGTCATCTTGTGTCTCTGCTATGGCAGTGGAATGCATAATTTGGACAAGACCTCTTTATTTGGAGGCATTATATATTATACTGTTTTCATCTCCCAAGTGCCCCCAACTAGCAGAAAGGATCTCTTCAAACTACTATAGAACTAAGGCTTGTACATTTTTTAAAGTCACCAACAATAAGTAAAACAAATGTTCTTTTCCGCCCCTTAGTCTGATTAGAATCTGCCATCACTGTGTACCTTTCTCCTTTGTGCCTGTAAGTTCCATTTTCCTGGCTGTGCTCCAAAGTTCTTTGTAATACCATCACCATTAAGGGATGATGTCATGACCAAAGTAAGCAGAACTAGAATCTATCACGCACAATACCAAAGTCATGCAATGTGGGTGATCTATCCCCTTTGTCTGTTTCTCAGAGCCCTTTACACTGAAGACTGGCAACAAATCTCTTAAAGGAATTAAAACAAATCAACTGAAGCCGTTTGCAATATTCTAAGCTGAAAGTTGATCTAAGACAGCATCTTTTCAAAGGGGGGGTGGTCACACCAAGAGCTTCTATTGTGCTACAGATTTAGACCTCTCAATCCTTACTTTGTTAAAAAACAAAAACTGTCCTTGGGTGGGGGAGGAAGGGGTGCAGTTAGGAACACTAGTTGCCGTCCTGGGTGCAATTCCCAGCACTTACACAGCTAACACCCATCTGCAACTCCAGTCCTAGGAGGATCTAGCCCCTTGGCCTCCATAAACACTGCACACAAGTTCCTACAGACAAATATGCAGACCAAACACCACACAGTGAAATAAAAATACACAAAAACTAAAATAAAGGGGAAAGTGCTTGCTATAGAACTTTTCAATCTGTTCATTTTTATAAACAAAAGTCACAGCATCAAAAACTTCGCCTAACAAAAAGAAATGCTGCCAATATAGCTGAATGGGTGGGGTTTTTTCCTTCTTCAAAGGGTTTGAAGCCCTTTGTAAGTGCAGAGATGGAAGAAGAAAAAGGAAGATGAAGTTTTCAGGCAAGAGTCCCAGACTCTGATCCTATTTTCTTTGCTAAGCTCAAGGTGAGGTCATTTTCTAGGAGAAAGCAGGGAGGGTGTAGGTAAGACAAAGATGGGGAAGATAGAAATTAATCATTTAAAAGAATGGAAGAAGGTGAAGGACAACGAAATTAAAAATCCATACTCTCAGCAAAAAAGGAAAATAAGAGAAATTGAGATATACAACCCAACTGACTGACATTAACTAGTCCAGGTCCAGGTCAGTTAGTGTGTGCAATAGGCAGTTTCTTAAAGAAAATGTAATTAATTCTACAGAAACAGTAGGGTAACTTCCTGAGTACAAAGGTACCGAAAACGTGAAAATAATCTCAGCGCTAGCAAACCAAGCCACATTCCTGCTTCTCTGGAGCTCTTTTCTAGTGTACATTAAGGATACAAGACTGAAAAAATCAGCAATCCTGCAGAGGTCTGATAATCCCCTGGGGTGGGCTGTGAAACCATCTGCCTGAGAAAGATTTTCATTTGGTGTTCTGCCAAAGTTACTAATGACTTCAAGATACTGGGCGGGGAAGAGTAAGAGAAGGAAGCGAGGCAAGGGGCAAGCCTCTCCCCCCTTTGCTCTTCATGTAAGTATCACTGCACACTATCTCTAACGCTACTTCCTACCACCCACTCCCCACTCCCCCACCCCACGACGAAATCCCAAAGTCATCCAAGAGGTCATGACAAATTCCTCAACGCTTCGGCAAAGTTTAATTGCTTAAAACTACCTTCAAAAAAAAATCATAGTTTTGGAAATCGCGACAAATTAAGCCCAATATAAACAGATACTAGGAACTAATTTGGAAAAAAAAAATCACAAAAAGACTTTTTACCGAATCAGGAACCAACAAGCCCGTCCATCTGCTGTGACAGAATCACGCAGATCCTGGAGCCCAGAAAATGTCAGTAGGAACATAGTAGGCTCTCAATAAACATCTCTTCCAAACCCAGGCGGCCTAGCGATGAAAAACCACCTGACAAGGCAGGGAGAGGGGGGTGTACTGTGGAAAATCTGACCCACTGTAAATCCTGGCTAACGTCTTGACTCAAAACAGAGGCTTCTCTGGCTACATCACCGAATGCCTCAACCAAAACTGCAGGAAGCCACCGGAACTGGATTTCGCTTTCCATTCGGACAAAACAGTATCCGAACAGGCTGCGTAACTGCAGGACATTAATGGTTTCGATGGGGGGTTGGGGTGAGGTGGGTGAGGGCTGCGCACTTTTCGAACCCGAAATAACGATCCTATTCCCGTCCCCTCCTAAATCCTGGTGAGCCCCATCTCGTAAAGTCCCCAGCCTCAGTTCACAGTTAGAAGCACCCCAAAAAATAGCGCCCCAACAACTTTCACGTCCCCGCCCCCCGCCCCCCAAGCCCACTTGTCGCGCAGGCGCACTAGCCTGGTGGAACGGCCCTGCCAGCCAGCCCTTACCATGTACCAGGTCCCCAGGATGATCGTCCCGGTGCGGACATGGCAACAGCCGCAGCACCGGGTGCTGTAGAACCGGTCGCTGCGGCTCCGTTTGAAAGTCATGGACACCATCGGGAACCCCGCGGGCCTCGTTCTCGCCCAGGCCCCTGACAAAAGCTTTCGGCCCAGCGGTCCAACCGAGACGACTCTGCGACGCTGTCCAAAGCCAAACGACGCGTCTTCTGGCCCGCCCTCGGCCCGGGCCCCTGCCAACTCCTGTGCGCCTGCGCTCTGAGCGCCGGGCACCGTTCTCGCGGGACCTCGACTCGTGATGTCTCCCTCCGCCTTCTGCCACATACAGACCAATGAAGAGTGGAAGGCCGGGTTACCTGCCTTCTGATTGGAGAAGGTGTGGAGATTGAGACAGCTCACGTCCAATCAAAAGTTCAACTCTCCCCGGCACTGTTTGGTCGCGCTGCGCGCGGCTAGGCTCTCTGTCTGGGGTTGTGTGAATTGAGGGTAACTCGGTAGTTCACCATCCACGAGACAAGCTCGGTAACAAAGCGTATAATCTGAGAAGGATGAAGCAAGACGGGGTTGGTGGCAGACAGCGGGCGCGGAGATATTTGGCGCTGTCTTTTGCCACGTTGTCTTTGTCACTGCGATGTCCACGTGACGTGTTCGTGCTCTATTGTTGGGCCTGTCCGGGCGTGCCCGTGGGGGAAGGGGGCGGTGCCTGTGGGGAAGGGGCGTGGCTACCCTTCTGGCGTGGTCCTCTAAGCTCTGATTGAGAGGAGGGCTTGCAGGAGGATAAAGGATTGGATTCCTGTCCTTCCCCCATCTCTCTGAAGCCTTGGAGGGAGCCAAGAAATACCACTGGACTCTGCCAAAGGCCAAGGGATTAAGGAAAATGACAGCATGATAACGTGGAAAACCCGCTTAGCTGTTGAGTTTATGCAGATAATAGTGATATTTTTTTTCTTTTGGACAGAAAGATTGTGAAGAACATTGAAATAGGCCAGAAAAACAAGCAAAACAAAATAGGGTGTCTTAAGTGAGAAACAAGCCACACTTCTCTGCATGCTCTGATTCCAGTGTGAGCCTCGGCTTTCTGTGGGATGCTGGACATCTCCAAAGCAGGTTCGTGAGACTCACTGAAGCTTATCTTTTCTCAGAGAAAGCCATTTGACATAAGTTGGGTGATTCATTTATCATTTTTTACTTCAACAATGGGTGCTTTATATTCAGTCTATAGTTCCTTCTACCATCTTACGATCCTCATTAACTGAGTCAAGTTTTTAACTGAATTTATTTTGTATTTGTGTATGCTTTGTGGCTACCTTGAAAGGGGAATGTAACAGCATACCACAGTGTGCAGCTGTGGATAGTAGGCATAATCAAACACTGAATATTAATTTCAAAGAACCTCAAAAGTATTTTGGAAAGAGAAAGGGAAGATGTGACGGGACAGAACCCTTATCTTTTTTTTTTACCATAATTTAATCCAGTAGACAGTGCTAAAAGTTTATTGATGAAAACATACTGTATCTGAAGAGATGGCTCAGTGGGTAAGATGCTTGCAAAGCAATCGTGAGGACTCATGGAAAACCCGGCACTATGGCTTTACCTTTCTGTAAGACCCAGATGTTATAGCCAGACAGATGTCTTGAGTGAGGAGACCTCCCCGGAAGCTCACTGGTCAGCTATCCTAGTGTGTGAGGAAGCAAATGGGGGGAATGCAGGGTTCGTTAGTTTTTAAGGCTCCTAGAACATGTGTGTGAGTGAATGCTAGAGATGGAAGCCAGAAGATGATATCAGATCCCCCTGGAGCTGGACTTGCAGGCTCCCTGATGTGGGTCCTGGGATCTGAACTCTGGGCATCTGAAAGAGCAGAAACTTGTTTTGTTTTTTTAAAGATTGTATATGAGTGTTTTTCTTACCACAAAAGGAGCCAGTAGATAATGCTCAAAGTTTATTAATGAAAATATGCTATCTATGTCTTATGGCCTGGGCATAAGGAGATGGCTCAGTGGGTAAAGTGCTGGCCAGTGGAGGCCAGAAAAGGGTGCTGGATCCCCTGGAGCTGTAGTTATGGCTGGTGGCTGGCGGGAAGCCTCCATGTTGGTCCTCAAGTGTTCTTCACCACTGAGTTATCTCCCCAGCCCCTCTTTAACTTATAGTCTCAGTTTCTCTTCCCCATTCTTTCTCTTTTCCTTTCTACTTTTGTTTTATGACATGATTGCAACCCAGCGTCCGGCTCAGTATGCAGCTTAGGATGATCTTCAGTTTCTGATCCCCTTGCTTCTGTCTCCTGATCCCCATCTACCTCTGCCACAAACCCAGGGGTTTGTGCATGCTAAGTAAACACTGTACTGAGCTACTTCTTCAACACTTACAGTCTTATTTCTTGCTTCAAAAATATGCTTGGTGCCTGCCTCAATTTTCCCTTTAATCTGCCCCTCCCCATGCCGTTGCTGTTAAACCTAGCCCTGTAACCCTAAAAGCCTCACACGGTTGAGCTTTGCCATACCCAGTCTTTTCTTACTTGTTACTCTTGGGAATCCAGTGATCACCTCATCCCCTTTATTCTGACAGTCATATTTTATCACAGCCGTACATCGGCTGTATCCAGAAGCCCACCTTCTCAGGCCCCCTTATTTATCCCGCCCACGACCCCACAGGCCCTTCCGAACTTCCTTTGTTTGAAGCTTATGGCCAGCAGTTCTTCCCATCTTTGCAGGAGCCTCTAGTTCTATGAGGAGGTGCAAGCCCAGTCTCTCATCCCTTTAGTCCCTTTCACTATTCCAACTAATGTAGGACAAACAAGCCAAGCGCTTGGGAAAATGGTAGTGCCTTGGCCTTTCCATGTCAGTCCTTTTGCAAAGCCTACAGAAAGTCTAGGCGAGCCTATGCTATCTTACTCCACAGCGAGGGAGAAACAGGGTAATCTGTACCCGAGGAGGCACCAAACCCAGGACCAGATGTGTGCAGATTCTAGATCACCATCCTCAGGTCAGTTTACCAGCTGACCACAGAATTCAACTGAACTAATTCAAACCAGAATAGACATCTGGTTACGAGAAAAAAATTTAAATATACATTGTTTGAAGCCCAGAGTTTCTATGTGGCTTATTACTAAGCAAAAGCTAATGCAACGAATTCAGCTTTTCCCCTTACACCCTATACAGTTTCATATGGTTTTTATTACTAGTATAGACATTGTGTGTGTGTGATGTATGTGATCTGCTTGTGGCAGTCAGAGGACAGCATGTGGAAGTTGGGTCTCTTCTTCTACTGTGGGCTCTGGGAATTGAGGAACAAGCACTTTTACCTGCTGAGCTAGCTAGCTGCACCCCCTCCACTTTAATCTGTATGTTTATGTATGTGGATGTCTCTTCATATAAGTTTTGTCATGCACATGCCACAGGCTATGTGAAAGTCAGAGGACAAACACATATTGCATACATTCACACAAACACACACATTGTCTTAGTCACTATCCTATTGCTGTGAAGACCATGACCAAGTCAACTCTTAGAAAAGAAACCATTTCATTGGGGCTTGCTTGCAGTTTCAGAGGCTTAGTCCACTATCATCATGGTAGGGAGCACGGCAGCTCCCAGGCATGGTGCTGGAGAAGTCACTGAGAGATACATCCTGATCACATGCAGAGAGAGAAAGAGACTGAGTCTGGCATGAGGTTTTGAAACCTCAAAGCCCACCCAAGTGACACACACATACACATGTTTTAAAATCTAAAAATTACAGGACAGAGTGAGATGCTGACTTGATGCACTGTCAAGTCAAATCCCTAACAGACCATGACTGATGTGTTTCCATATCTCTTCATATGCACATTCATCATCTATCCATCCACCATCTACATTGTTTCTCTACTCATCTATCTGTCTATCTGTCTGTCTGTCTAATGATCATCTAGGGACTGATATGAAATAGAATTACATGTAGGGAAGGTAGCTTTAAACTTAAAGTCAAGGATTACCTTGACCTTCTAATCCCCTCCCCTACACCTCCCACATACAGACATGCGTTATATGCCCAGTTTTATGATGTGCTATGTTAGCGTTAGGATTAGGGTTGGGGATAAAACTCGGGGCTTTATGCATGTTCATCGAGCACTCTACCAACTGAGTTACATCTCCAGCCCCAACCTTTTCTATACTATGGCATTTTAATGGAAAGACTAAGAAGCCCTCCGTAGATGCAAAGATAGTGCTTCATAATAGGCACCCTTCACGTGACACTCTGTGTATGGACACAGTTCACATCTATGGCTGGTCACTAGCAACCCACACTGGTTTTGCTCAGTGTCTGAGCCATGTTTCTGCCTGACTAAAGTAAACTTCTGGATGGAATGGACATGTTTGTATATCTTTTTCTTACCAAACTACCTAGCACTAAGACCAGCTTGATAAATACTTGCTGATGGATGAGCAATCCAGAAATGGGGTCGGTAGCCCTGAATGGAAGAAAAACAATGGACCATTCAGACTCATTTTATAGAGCTCCATATGCCTGACTCCATGGGGCTTAGGTGTTTGGTGTTAGTACTGACCATTTAAAAATGTGACCCTCTGTGACACAAGATGTTTCCTACAGCTACATGACATGACCACGGGTCTCTGCATCTGCTCCAGGGTCAGTATCACCCTCCCTTGAGGGGTTTGATAATGAGGGATTCAAGAGCCACAAACACTGGCTGAGTCTGGAAAGCTGGGAGTTGGATTAGTCATGGCCATGACTGACCACTGTTTATGTAGCCTCAAAGCCACCCAGGTTTACCTGGATGTCTCCCAGAGGCCCCAGTGATTCTCTATAATATTTTAAGCATTAAGATCTGAAACCTAAGCCGGGCAGTGGTGGCGCACACCTTTAATCCCAGCACTTGGGAGGCAGAGGCAGGCAGATTTCTGAGTTCGAAGCCAGCCTGGTCTACAGAGTGAGTCCCAGGACAGCCAGGGCTACACAGAGAAACCCCGTCTCAAACAAAACAAAAACAAAAACAAACAAAGATCTGAAACCTACACTTGAAAGACTTCTTTAATGTAAGATTTTAAGTAGCTGAATTATCATAGACAGGATCCCCATGAGCCTGTCTACCTTCCAAGCAGACACCAATAAGCAAGAATTACTCTGCAGACACAGTTTTCTGCGTGCTAAGTTACCCTGCTGTAATCAACGAAAAATGAGTGCCGAGATCTCCAAACAAGACAATGAAAACAACTCACAAACAAGACTTGAAAATAAAGGACTGAACTGACCACCAGAATCTAGTAAGATGGCTATGAGCAGATGGTTTCTCCATGCTCAACTTGTTCCTTCTAAAACACATAAAGGGAAAAAAGGGTATCCTGCCCCCTATCATCCACAAGATCCGAGTCTTGATCCATGTCTCTCCCTCCAGGTTGGGGATCTAGAGGGTGGGGCAGGAGTGGTATGTTGAGAGCCTTGAAACCATTCCCAGTGCTCTAGGCATAGACAGTGTGCTACAGTATGGCTTATGTGTCTCCCCAAAGGTTCATGTCCCAGACATTTGGTTCCCAGTGGTACCTTTAAGAGATGGGGCTTACTGAGTCATTGGATGGACTGCCATTGGAAGGTGTTAGTTTTATGGGACACTTATTAGTTCCTGAGAGAGAGTTGTTAGAAAAGATGTTCACTGGTTTCCCTCTCATCATATGATCTGTCTTACCCCTGCCATTGTGATGTCCCTGCCAAGGGCCCTCACCAGAACCAGGCAAGCCTGGTGTCACGCTCTTGGACCTCCAGAACTGTGGTGGTTCCAAGTCATCAGCCATACATATTTTGTTATGGCAATGGAAAACGGCCTAACACCAGTGTAGCCTGTGAGCCCAGGGTAGAGTCTGCAGTTAGAATCGTTCTAATGGCGTAGTCTTCAAGTCCTCTTGATTCCTAGACTAACGATCCAATGTGTGACTTTATCCAGAGTGCCGAAAAAGTAGATAACTCCTGACCCTTCTGAGAGAATTCTGAGGTACAGACAAAACTTCAAATCCTGGGGGTGGAGGGGTAGGAAGCCTTTATCATACCCAGCTCCTGAAGTGGGTGAGCAAGAGGATCCCACTGGCTGTGGGAGGCCCAGGCTCATGGCCCCAAGAGCCTGAGCCTGAAAGCAGCTCAAACTCATCCTCTCCCCAGAGAGTGACCCTTGAGCCTCTACTAAAGCTCCAGTCTTTCTAGCTCTGCAGTAAGAAGGTGTCTAGAAGGGCCTAGCGTTCCTTCCAGATCTGAGTTTGAGGATATGTCCTAGCAAGTCTTTTTTCTTCCTCTCAGTCCTCTGGTTCCTCTCCATTTTGCAGATTGTAGACTACAGCTTTGTTTCTAGCTGGCCTTGATTGGTCATTAATCGGCCTCACACTTCTTCAATAGAGAGTTTTGACAAAGTGCACCTAACGGCTCACCTGCTCTGATAGTCTGGTCCTAGGTATGTGTGATGTAAAGTCCCATCTATAAGACAACAAAGTGGTGCTGGACAATCTTGGTTGGGGCTCTTCCTTTTACCATCCTAGGAGACTCATCCCTCAATTGCCCAGCTATGACCTCACCCAGAGACCCACTAGCCTTCTCAGAGGCCACAGGAGAATCCGTTGTAACAGCTTTATGTGCCAAGTGACCAGACAGCATTCTCCTCATTCTCAACGACTAACCTGGGTGTTGCTATGTGGGTGTTTTGTGGATCGGGTTAAAGCCCCTAAAGCTGACTTTAAATAAGATTGTCTGCTCTAGGTCATCGGGGTGGGTCAAAGCAGAGGCTCCCTCTAGGGAGGAGAATACCCTTCCTGGGACAGCAGCTTCACCTCCACACTGTGTATTTCCATCCTCCTCTTCCTGATAGCTGCCTGAAGATTCAGACTCACCCGGCCAGTCCACACCAGTGCAGGCCAGTTCCTTCTAGTCATCTTTCTCTCTCTTTGTAAAAAAGATTTATTTATTTTATGTATGGGAGTACACTGTCATTCTCTTCAGACACACCAGAAGGGGGCATTGGATCCTACTAAAGATGGTTGTGAGCCACCATGTGGTTGCTGGGAATTGAACTCAGGACCTCCAGAAGACCAGTCAGTGCTCTTAATGGCTGAACCATCTCTCCAGCCCACAATCATCTCTTAATATACAACCCCACTTTTGGTTCTATCTCCTTTTGAATCTTAACTATTAGACATAGATAGGTGGTAACTCCTCACATGACGTATACATACAAGTCATTTCCAGAAAGTATTAAACATGCTACTCCCTGCTTCTCTAGTCCATGTCTTCATGACCCAGACAACAGGGAGTCAGATATTTTTTAATTGGGGAGGATAAATTTGCTCCTACTCAAAAAGGAAGCTCCAGGATACACTTAATTGAGGTTTGTTTGTTTGTTTGTTTGTTTTGTTTAATACTGCACACAGTCTCCATTTAGGGATTCTTCGTAAATCTAGTTTATTCTGTGCTGTTTTTAATGCTGGAATCTTCTAAGCACATCTTAATGAGAATGAAACAGTTCACTAGCATCAACATTCACTTTTACAGTTATTGCTGAGTATCTAAAATCAAAACAAACAGCAAAGTTTAATGAGCTGTGCAAGTCTTCCAGGGACAGGAAGATCCTGTATCCATGAACTCTGGCAAGCCTGCGGATTAGCAGTGTGTGACTTTCGGGCAAGTGAAATCAAAGAACGCAGAATCAGTTGCTTTTTTGTTTTCAAAGATCTCAGCTTTAGAGCATCTCTCTCATCCCTCTGCAAAGACAGACTTGCCAAACATCTGGACTTTAATTTTTAAAAATAATAAATATCTCGGGTCACATGCAGCTCTGCTCCCACTGGGCGAGCAGGGGATGGGCGAGATCTGCTCCATCTCTAGATGGAAAATAATCTCATCTTGATGTAAGCATATGGCGCCAGATGCTCCTTCTGCTGGGACAAAGGGTGCGGGGTGAGGGGAGGAATGAGGAGGAGGCTGGAATGAGGACTAGTGGGTGTCTGAAAACGACATGGACGACATCAAAGTTTACCTAGGACTTTGCTTCTGGAGAGAACCAGGACTGAGGGTCAGAGTTCCATTTAATATGAGAATGTGAAAGGGGCCAGCGCCTCTGGTATACAGCCAAGGAGGGCTGAATCAGCCTTAGCCTATAGGGTGCAGCAACTTCTCCTCTCAGTGCACCCTTCTTGTGGCCTCCGACCCAGTGCTCACAATAGCAGGCACCAGTGGTTTCATAAAGGAACTTCCCACTGGCCACAGCAGCATTCAGTCCCAGGCCCTGGGCAGTTGCCAGGGTTCTGTCTGGGCATGTTGGATGGCATCTGCTCAGGCTGTTAAACGACGAGAAGTCTCTGGCCTCTCCCTTGGTGCTCTGCAGTGTACACTGCTGCACACTCATCTTGTGCCTCCCCACTTAGGCCAGGCACAGGGAGCTGGGCTCTGGGTGGGGGTGCGGGGGTGGAGCCCATGCTGGAGACTTAGCCACTGGTCTCATGGTAACAGGCTGGTGTGTCTGGAAAACTGAGAGTTCCATGTGGGGCAGCTAAACTGACCACTTGAAGCACTGGAAACTGAGGTAAAAGGCAAGGTGAAGATTAGGGTTACACACAAATAGAAGCTTGCAACTGGGTGATAATTTTCAGAAACTATTACTATGCTTTTGCTTTGGAATGTGACATATTCTCTGAAATCTGTATGACCGTTTCATTTACATGGAGATTCAGACTGTTCTAGAAAGACAAAGCATCAAAGAAAACATCAAAACTTACTGATGTACATTCAAAAAATAAGAGTTTTAAAGTTGTGTTAATTTATAATTGAGATGTAGTAAAGTTTACAATCTGACGAATTTTACCCAAGTACATTTCTGTGAAACAACCACGATACTCAAGACAATTAACACACCTGTCACTCCCAAGATTTTCCTTGACCCCTCAACACACACACACACACACACACAGAGAGAGAGAGAGAGAGAGAGAGAGAGAGAGAGAGAGAGAGAGAGAGAGAAAACAAAACAAAACAAAAACAAACAAAAAATACCAACATGGTTCCCAGGCAACCCTGATAAGCTTTTGGTCACTGTATATAAATTTGAGTTTTTTAAACTGTTATACATCTTACAGTGCTTATGTTGTTTCTCTAATTATTCATTTTGACTACATGTAATTGATTTGAGACTTGGCTTTGTACTGCAGGAGCACAATATGGGGGTGGGGAGCACAGATTGTTATCAGCTAATGAAATTTGGTTGTTGCCAGTTTTTGACTACTACAAATAAAGCTGTGTGGAGAATTGCATCACAGCCTTTGTGTGAACTTAGACTTTTGCTTCCCTTACAAATGGGATGCCTGGCTTGCAGTCTAGACACATTTGTTTGTTTTTAAGGTGCCAAACTGTTTTACAAAGATGCATTGCCATTTTACACCCCCATCAGCCAGGTGTTCAAGTTCCAATGTCTCCACATCCTGTCTTCACTTCCTATGACCCTAGTTTTAGTGAGTTTAGAAAATAGATAGGGGGCTGGAAGATGGCTCGGTGGTTAAGAGCACTGACTGCTCTTCCAAAGGTCCTGAGTTCAAATCCCAGCAACTACATGGTGGCTCACAACCATCTGTAATGAGATCTGACGCCCTCTTCTGGGGTGTCTGAAGACTGCTACAGTGTAGTTACAGTATAAAGTTACATCTTTAAAGAAAAAAGAAGAAGACAAAAGAAAATGGATAGGATAATCTATTATGATTACAGTTTTTACCTCCTCTAATGACTAGTGACTCTCAAAATGAGACTTACAGAGAGACATACTCACAACAGTGTGGCTCTGGCTTGGATAAATAATTTTCTCAAATGAAGCAGAATACCATAGAGGGTTGAAGATGGGCAGGCCGTGTGCATGATGGCAGGTTTGAAAGATTAGCTTATTGTAGCACTGTGAGAGTGGAAAGATAGAAACACAGTGTCCACTAATGTGCTTCTAATTAAATAGACTACGGTACCATAGTTGCATATACATAGGAATATATATGCATACGCACATGTATACACATATGCATACATATATGTACACATACACGTGTATGTGTGCACATGTGCATGTATTATAAGGAATGGTTTCATTTTCATATTTGGCAACTCTGATTCTGATAGGGTAGCCAGCAGGTTGGATTCTAAGGAAAGAATTGCAATTCAAAGCCAAAGGTCCTCCCACTGTATCTCCAGGAGCCTGCTAATGCCACTTTCAAGTCTGCAGGTTATCCGCTGGCAGAATTCTCTCTTGAATGAAGGAATGCAACTTTTTTGTTGTGGTTCTATTCTGGTTTTAAAATGATTGAATAAGGTGCCTCCACATTATGGAAGACAATCTGCTAACTTAAAGTTTACCAACTTAAATGCAAATCTCATCCAGGAATGCCTACATAGGAACCTCCATAATAGAACTTGAACAAATACGATACCCACGCATCTAGTAGTCCAGCCAAGTTGATACAAAATTACCCAGCCCACTTATTCATGGAACCATTTAAAGAAAGACGAGTCTGGATATACCAAGATGAATACATCTCCAATATACAGTAAGTAGGGAAAAAGCCAATTACAAGACAACATATAACATATGCTGTCACTGTAAAAACATTTTTTCTTTTTAAATAATTTATGTGGTTACTTTGGTTGTATTGGATTGCTCTGAAGGAGGAGAAACTTGCTACAGAAAAGACAAACTGAGAGGCCGGGAATAGGACTGTGTGCACAGCCTCTGCCTGGCATCTCAGCTCCATACCTACGAGATGCATCCCAGCCTCTGCACCCAAATGCTGTCGGATGGAGACAGCCATGTGTAGCAAGAAAGGCAGCGACTGGGGCTTGGGAGAGATGGAGGCTAGAGATGTGCTCTAGACTGGCCTGCATAGGAGCCAAGCACGCCACCGGTCCTTTTGTCGGGGAGGACTGAGGCAGAGAGCTGCGCGAGCCAGGGCAGGGCAAAGCCAAGCAGTGTCTTTGGCTCTGCAGTCACGTCCAGGCTGCTGGCCTCTGGGCTGAGGATGGGAAGGATGGCATGGATTCCCAGGCCTGAGATCTCCCCGGCTGAAACCCCTGCTGGGCCAAGGATTATGCTCTGCTTTGACCTTAGGGGTTGACAGATCTGTACCCAGGGCCCACCTCCTACCTGGGAGCTTGAGTTCCTGCAATGGAGCTTGAGTTGTGGGGAAGGGACAATTGAACCCCTGCTGCTTCTAGAGTCTTTAAGGTTCTGGTTACACAATAAAAGGAGTTTGCTTTAGGAGGGAAAAAATAAGGGCAGCACAGGACGCAGTTCAGGCTCCCATATGGTAGTAGTTAAGAGATGTGGAACATCTACTGTGTGATTCCAGATGCCTCCAGCCCTCTGTCCTCCTCCTCCAAGTTCTCCCGCCCTCCTGCCTTCTCCCCCTTCCCCTCACTTTCCCCAAGCTTCAGGCTGGCTCTCTCCCACTTTGCCAACCTGGCCTTGGCACTTGCCCACGCTCGGATGGCTGTGTCTAAAACCAAGGCCAAATGCCTCTCCCTCTCTCCACCCAGGGCTCGTATTCAAGGAGGCCTTTCGATGTCTGTTTGCTTTGTTGGAATTTATCATCTGGAGGCTGGGGAATTCAATGATTTCCCTTTTCTTTTTCCTTTCAGAAGGCTGTTTCGTGGTTCAGGGTCCAGTAAAGAATCGACCGCTGACTCCCAGCTAATACAAACGAAAAAAGTTAATAAAAGTTTGTCCGATGGGTGTGGTTGACTTGAAAAATGTTACAGCCTTTTTTCCCCTTCACTGTAACCGAAAACTCGATTCTTGTTCATTTCCTGTCCCCTTTTCAGAAGCTTAAGCACATTTTTGTGTAGTTTTGAGAAAGCACGGTTTGTATCTTCCTTTGTTCCCACAATGTCGATATAAACCACATTCTGGGAGATAAATGGCACCAAGACGCCTCCAAAATATGAAATTGCCAGTGGTTTTGTGCAAGCCTGCCTCATGTGACAAGGGCAGTGTCCCCTAGTTGCCCCTGGATTTGGGTTTTTTTTGGGGAGGTTGTTTTTTTGTTTTTCTTTCTGTATCCTAGGGGGGAGGGAGGAATCAGAGTGTTCTGATGGTTTTGTGACTAGTCAGCCACAGGCTTTCCCTGCAGGCTCAGGCCTAATCCAGGGCCTTGAATGTTCCCAGGCACTGATAAAGATGATTAGGCTGTTGCTTAAAACACTGAAGGAAGCAGGTTCTGGCCCAGTGCCCACATTCTTTAACCCCTACTGTAAACCTTGCGTCCTGACCCCTGGTAGCAGCCAATCCTGGGTGGAGTCTCTCTCTCTCTCTCTCTCTCTCTCTCTCTCTCTCTCTCTCTCTCTCTCTCTCTCTCTCTCTCTCCTCTCTGTCTCTCTCTCTGTCCCTCATGAGCCACGCTGCATCATGCCAGTCCCGCTAACAGCCTGACCACCCTGGTGTGTTGGACTTCTTTCTGGTCCCATCCTCAAATGGTGTGAGGAAGCTCTTGTGGCACAAGAATAGGGACTGAACTGAAGCAATAACATATGAAACCAGTTTGCAGAGGGAGACTGGAAGCCCTCCCTTGCCTGCAGATAATGGAACCCGTGTCAGCACAGAGCAGTACAAAAGGAAGAGGCAGGAACTCGAAAGGCTGTGTGAAAGTCCACACACAGCACAAAGGGATGTTTTAGGGTTTTTTTCCTCACCCACTTCATCCTTTGAATTTAATTGTCTTAGTAAACACTCTCTCTACTTCTGTTTCTAACACCTTGACCCTGGGCAATCTTTGCCCCAGGACACAAGAGCCTAGAATTAACCATCCTCTGAACTAAGATCTCTGGCTCAGCTCTCCTAAGCATGCTTTTCCTGACCCTCAGGACCCTCTCACTGTTTCTCTGACCTCCATAGCTAAATTAAAAGGCAAGCCTTTCTCTCCATCTTCTCTCCTGGTGGTAGCTGCTGGGGTTTTCAACTTGTCAGTACTGTACTTTTTTGTTTTGTTTTGTTTTCCTCTCAAACTCTAATTAAAAAGGTTCTTTTAAAAATGATTTTATAGGACTGGAGAGATGGCTTAGTGGTTAGAACCACTGACAGTTCTTCTGAAGGTCCTGAGTTCAAATCCCAGCAACCACATGGTGGCTCACAACCATCCATAATGAGATCTGGCACCCTCTTCTGGGATGTCTGAAGACAGTTAAGGTGTACTTTCAATAAATAAATCTTAAAAAAAAAAAAAAAGATTTTGCCAGGCAGTGGTGGCGCTCTGGGAGGCAGAGACAGGCGGATTTCTGAGTTTGAGGCCAGCCTGGTCTACAAAGTGAGTTCCAGGACAGCCAGGGCTATACAGAGCAACCCTGTCTCGAAAAAACCAAATCCAAAACAAAAAACAAAAACAAAAATTAAAAAAAAAGATTTTATTTTATTAATGAAAATAAGAGCCCCCAAAAGGAACCTCAGTTTTCCCTAGTAACTCACAGAGCGGTCCCCTAGACCAATGGTTCTCATTCTATGTATCATGACCCCTTTGGGAGTCACATCAGATATCCTGAATACCAGATATTTATATTGCAATTCATAATAGTAGCAACACTGCAGTTATGAAATAAAATAATTTTATGGCTGCAGGCCAGCACACCACAAGATGCTGGATTAAAGGGTCGCAGCATTAGGAAGGTTGTGAACCCCTGGGTTGGATGACTGATTCAACTCCACATCCCATCAAAGCTTTCCCATCAAGTCCGGTGTTTCCTGTTCAGTCCTGTCTGGTGTGTGAGCACAAGGCAAGGCCTCACTGGTATCCATATGGCCGGTGCTCAAGCCATAGGATGCTTCGGTGCCTCCGTCGGCACTCATCACGCCCATGTTTGACAAGTGTCCCTGCCTCTCCATCCCCAGTGCTATCTACAGTCTAACTTAAAGCGCCATTTTCTACTACCCGTCTTTCACTCTCAGTCATGGAAGAAGCATTTGTTGAAAGGGTCCCTGTTCTTCCTTCAGGGGCTCACTTCCTCAACGTGTATCATTCCCAGTCAGGAAGGCAGGCATGACTGTTAGATCACAGACCTCTAGCTGCCTCTCTCTCTCTCTCTCCCTCTCTCTCTCTCTCTCTCTCTCTCTCTCTCTCTCTCTCTCTCTCTCTCTCTCTCTCTCTCTCTCCCTCAGAAAGCGGGCCACATTCCCATGCTGCTCTCCCTCTGGGAGAGACTGAGGAAACATTCTGTACAGCTAGCTTTTCCCCCTCCTGCCTGCATGTCCGAGAATGAGCTCAGGCCCCCCTGATGTCTAGACCAAGGATAACCTTGAATTACAACTTGACTTTTATCAGTGCTTTCCTGACTCCTCGAGCGTGAGCCAGGCCAGGCAAGGCCAGACTAGATCACATGGCATGGAACTTGTCTATTCCCCTGAAAAGTTATGAGAATCCTCTTTGCTCCCTAGAACTGAGGGCTCTGACTCTCCCTTCAGGACTCCCAGCGTACTATGCCTGGTGGCCATCTCTCCTAACACTCTCCAGCTTTAAAGCCCAGTCATGGCTGGATCGTGCCTGTCCAAGGTCATGAGGCTCTCTCTCATGATAAAGTTTATTCTTGGGGACAGTTATTTTATGTCAGCTCCTTTCTTCAAACCTCCTTCCCTTATCCCATTAGACAAATGGGCCAGGAATTCATCTAGCACATTAGCTCACAGACTTCTTCCTTTTTTTCTTTTTCATATTTGTACATAGTGGTGTGTATTATATGCAGGTGTATGTGTATGTTAGTGTGTGGGCACATGTGTGTCCAATGTGTACATATGGGAGCACATGTATGTGGAAGCCAGAGGTGAACATCGGGTGTGGTCCTCAGGCATTCATGTACCTTGTATTTTGAGACAGGATTTCTCACTAAGCTCTGGGACTCGCTCAGTCAGCTAAGATGACTAAGTAGTGAGCTCCAGGGCTCCTCTTGGCTCTGCACCTCCAGCATTGGCATGGCAGGTCCATTGGCATACCTGGTTTTTAAATGGGTGCCAGGGATCAAACTAAGGTCATTACATTTGCACAAAGTACTCTACCAACTGAACCAGCTATCCAAGCCCCAGAGCCCATCTTTTTTTTTTTTTAAGTTTCCTAATACAAGATCAATGGTTGGACACTGTAGCACATACTGTCTGTCTCTCCTGAGGTAGAAACAGGGGAATCACTATGAGTTTCAGGCAATTCTGACCTTGTGTAGTGGTCTGACTAAGAAGCCATCACAGGCTCATAGACTTGATTGCTTAGTCACAAGGGAGGGAGTGGCACTGTGTGAGAAGATATGTCACTGAGAGTGGGCTTTGAGGCCAGACCCAGACTCCTTCACACACACACATACACACACACACACACACACACACACACACACACACTGCCCCGCCCATGTGTATCTCTTTCAGCCTATGTATCACGATGTAGCTCAGTTACCTCAGGAGTGTTTCCATATTCCCACCATGCTCCCGGCCATGATGATAAAGAACTAAACCCGTCAAACTGTAAGCAAGCCCCCAGTTAGATGCTTTCTTTTGGAAGAGTTGCCTTGGTCATGGTGTCTCTTCACAGCAATGGAACGCTAAGATACCCTGTCTCAAAAACTACTTTTTAAACGTAGTCTTAAAAAAAAAAAAAAAAAAAAAAAAAAAACTCAGCAATCTTCTGTTGAACTGAGTTATCACCTAGAAAAAAAAATCAAATAATGGAAGGGTATAAATTAGACAAACAGTAAGCAGTGGAAGTTGACCTCAGACAAAATACATTTTTAAAAATAGAACATTCCCAGGGACTGAGAGATCATAGCTAGGGGCAAAAAGTTCAATCAACTTACATAAAACCTATTTAAATAACTTTGAGAATATTCATAGCAAAAACCAATGTAATTATGAGAGCCTCTGACATCAATCCATTATGTATGACAAATAGAAAAAAATGTTAGACACTTAATTGGCAAAGATGAATTTAATACACTCCAGTATTGGTACACAGGTTTCCATTGGCTTCTGTGCTTCTGCATGCCTTCTGAGTATAGATTTTGCAATGGACTAACTAGCTGTTCAAGGGAGCTTATACAGTGAAGAGTCTTAGACTATAAAATCAGCAACAACCTGGCTAATTAGACTATTCTTAGTGCATGTCTGAAGGACCCTCTGAAATCCTGACATTTCTCCCAGAGCTAGAAAAGCCTAATGACTCTTAGATTAGTTCTCGTCTTCCTTAGCTTTGTGACACTGTCACCAAAATGACCTGAAAACGGCTTAAAGGGAGGAATTCTTTTTGTGGGTTGACAGTTTTACAGGTTTTGTCATAGTGGAGAGGGCGAGACAGAGAGAACAGTTTTCATCATGGAAGCCAGGAGGCACAGCAAGGGGGAGTACACAGAGAGAAAATGCACAGGTGAGATGCAGCCCTAGCAATGCACCGATGACCCACTTCACCCATCCGCACTCCATCTCCCAGCCTTTGACACTTCCCAATAGTGCCATCACATTATGACCACATCAAGAGATTAATCCTGCCATGCCTTTGACACCCTCATGATCTGTCTGAAAACACCATCACAGTTACACAGACACACCCCAAAGGTGCACTTTATAATCTCCTTGTCATTTTTTAATCTCATAAAGTTGAAACTCAAGGTTAGCTGTCACTCTTTATCTATTTTTTAATGAAACCCAGTTTTTCCTTTCTTTTCCCACACTATCCAAATATTCATAGAGAGAAAGAGTTCAGGTTTGTTAGGTCCCAGTCTGTAATCACCGGTCTTGGCTGTCAACTTGACTTGATTAAGAGAGTCCAGGAATGGTGAAATATAACTATGTATCTACAGGGGTAGTCCAGAAAAGATTGATGACTGAACGATGGCCAAGCTGGGAGAGATCTGGTGTGGTTTAGAATCTTCCAACAGATGAAATCAGAAGGCAGTAGACTTGCACTGGCAAGACTCCATCTAAGTGAAGGTATTTCTCGAAGCTGCTATTGTCTTCCAGCATCAGACTCCGGCTTCTCTGGCCTTTCAGTATTGAGTTCTTGGGGAACTTCAAAGTCTTTAGATTTGAATTGCTGAGAAGCCAAGCCTCTTAGGTTGGCTGGCTACCTCTCTAGCACATCAGCAGCCATTGTTGGATTCTCCTGAACAATCTAATACATTGTCTTTCATGCTCTATCCCCATTCTATTGATTCTGTTCCTCCAGAGAACACTCTAATATAGTCTTACTCCTAATGGCACATTCCCTGCAGACTGGAGTCAGATCTCTTGCGAAACAACCAACTGCGAATCTACAAGCAACTCGAAGTGTCCTATCTTTGTTACTATAACTCCATCGAGGAGGGATGTCTGAGTCAGGCTTTGAGTATGAGGAGAAAGAACTGTTGCCTGTTTTCTAGGCAATGAGCACACTTCTCAATCAGCACAGACCTCTCATAATTGATTTGACATGTCAACTTGACCACAGGAGACCCTGATAGCTGGTTCACAATTATTTCTGGATAGAGCTAGAAGTTTTTCCAGAAGACATTAGCAATGGAATTGGTGGACTGGGTACAACATGTCCCTCGCTACTATGGGTTGGCATGAGCCAATCACAGAAGGACTGCTCTTATAACCAGAAACCACTGATTAGTGCATTGTAAAGGAAAGGTAGCTTAGGCTGAATAGCTTCTGCTCATGTGCCAGCCTCGGGTAAGGGGCTTAGTGTTGCTCTAAAACACAGTGGAAGAGCAAGCAGGTAGAAAACCATTAAGGTGGGTTCCTCGTCCCGGATTTTTCCTGGCTATGTGCTCTGCAACTTTAGAGATATTCTGAATACTAGTGTTCAGTTCCTCTGGCAAATGAAACTAGCACCAGTTGCTGAACACTCCCCAGCAGCGAGCCTTAGAACCTGGGTTTCCTCCAAGGTTCTAAGGTTTCCTCCAAGATTTAGTGTATCTTTCTCACACATCATCCTGCAGAGGTAATAAGCAAGTTAAGAGAGCAAGTTCTTCAACCACTGACCCACTAAAACAGTGGTTTTCTCAACCTTTCTAATGCTACGGTCCTTTGATATATATAGTTCCTTGTGTTGTGGTGATTCCCAGTCATAAAGTTATTTTCGTTGCTACTTCAAAACCACAATCTACTGTTATGAATTGTAATGTAAATCTGCGTTTTTCTGATGGTCTGTGAAAAGGTTGCTCCATCCCCACAGAGGGGTTGTGACCCATAGGTTGAGAACCATTGCTCTACATGCTTTCTGCTCTTTCTTTCTCTTCAAAACCCTTGTGCCCATTTTTAAAAAGGCAGGTGAAAGTAATTGAGCAAATATTTAGCCTCATCTTGATCTTAACTGATTCAATTTGAAGCATGTTTTATATTGTGATAACAAACTCATAACATTGAGGAGCCTGATCCAGTCTACCCATGTTGCAGGATTTTTCCATGCCCAATCATATTAAGGCAGTGTTAGGGCCGTGATTGGACAGGAAAAGGGAGGCAGAGCTAGGAGTTGAGGGGACTCCCAGGAGGAGAAGGGAAGAGAACCCAGGTGGCTTCGGATGTGGGCCTGTGTGGCATTTACTAACCCCAAATAGCTAAGTTTTTACAAGGTTAAAAATATTGGGGTAAAGCTTTATCATTATCAATTAGCTCTTAAATTACTGTATTGGCATCTTGTAAATTTTAACATTATTTATATATAAATCTGGGTAACTAATTAAGCTTTGAGAGTTTTGATTTACTTAGTTACTGGAGTGTGGATCCACCGATAGTGGAGAGGGAACACAGCTGGGATGCTGTGGGAGCTAGCTGGGAGAGGATAGCTCTGTGGTGAGGACAGTGGCGGGCAGGACCCCGAGGGGACATGGTGTTGTGACCTGGTAGGTCAGGAGAGTTGACAGGATGGTTTTTAATATTTCCTGCAACATACGCATGGTTTAGCTTTTTTTCCATCTAGAAAGTGGAAACGATTTACTTCCTCATCTAGTCACTTATATCATTTAACACCATCTCTGTCCCTGAGGTGTCCCCAATCTTGTTAGTCAGCATTGGTGGTGAGGTAGAACGATGGGGTCTGGGAGGCGAGCCCCTGACACCATAATATACCCTCAAAACCCAAGAAAACACAATCCATAACTAATTCAGTCAAAGGAAGGAGGAGGCGATGGGTAGAGGAGTCTGCTGGTTCGACTATAACTGTATCAAGTGAGAAGCAAGGCAGACATCAGGCAGCAGGAGCCCTGGTGCTGTATGGCTTTCCAAACATCTGTTTGTCCCAGATTGGACATCAGCAACAAACCAAAGGCTGGGCAGGGGTGGTGCACTCCTTTAACCCCAGTATCCAGGAGGCAGAGGCAGGCAGATCTCTGTGAGTTTGAGGTCAGCCTGGTCTACATATCTACTTCCAGGAGAGCCAAGGATACACAGAGAAACCCTGTCATGAAAAATCCAAAAACTCAAAACCAAAACCAAAACCATAACCATAACAAACAATTCTATCGAGTCTAGCTGATTGAACCAGTGAGCTTATTGAGGTGATTTCCAGAAGCTCCAGCAATTCAGAAGGTACGGCCAGCTCAGTGAGGAGGGAAAGCTGTATCCTGGGATCTGTCTGCACCGTCTGCTCAGCAGTCGGCAGCTTATCTAGGCTTCATCTCAAGTTGTAGATCCTCCCCCTGCCTCTCCACAGAGAAGCATCTGAGGGAGGAGGCTGTGCCTGTCTCCTCAGGCAGCAGTAGGCGGGCTCACAGATTTACAAGGCGGTTCCCATCCTCCTGTCCTCCTCTTAGGCCCGACCAGGCTCCAAGCCTCTGCCTCCGAGGCACTGGGATCATGGCCTGCTCAGGAGATCTGAGGCCAGGGAGGGCTCTGGTCTCTGTGTGTCCAGGTGCTGCTATATTTATTTTGCACAACCCAGATGAGGTCTGGCTGGGTGGCCTCTGATAGAGACAGCATGTAGCCTTACACCAAACCAGAGGCAACTAGCTTCACCTGGGGTCCTTAGAAGCTCCTTTGTCAACTGGGAGTCAGGATGTGTGTGTGAGGTGCATCCTGAGGATTCCTAAATGAGCCCCTTGACTCCCGGTCCTTTTGCAATGTACCTCAAAAACCCTGGGCTGCTCGCCAAGACGACTCAGAGCTGAGGGGAGCCACAGCTCACAGGAAAACAGTGGAAGAAACACCCCACTGCCTCAAAGGAGCGGAGGCCATGGAAGGCCAGGCGTGGGTCTGAGATGCCATCTGGAGAGGGGTCCTAAACTTCCCTAGAGTCATCTGCCGCCATGAGAGGTGATAAAACAAATGGTGTCACTTATATTGAAAGCGCCAACAAAGCTAGGTTCCCTACACAGGGAAAGCCAGGAAGGTTAGTTTGAAAACCTCATCAAGATGGTCGTGCTTTGTCTTCTGACAAAGGCTTTAGGGTCCCAGCAGGACCTTTGATGCTCAGTCTGCCTCTTCCAACATTAGCTCTCCCTCCTCAGCAGCTCAATGCGTAGTGACAACAACCCCTCTGCTCATTTTGTGACCTTTGTCAGATGGTCAACTCAGTTTAGTTTCACTTGAATGACATTTAGGAGGACCTCCCTGGCCCAACCCATGGGCCAGATCCTCAAAAGTCATATATGGGAAAGACTTCTGTCTTCCTGGCCTTGGGGGATGGGGGTGGGGCTCAGCCTGAAAGGAAACAGCTGTACGCATGTAACATTTTTACACAGATTATCTCTATTCCTCTCCACAACTTTGGGGTGGAGCAAGTATATCTACAGCTACTTAACCTCAGAGCAGATAAAGCCACCCACCAGGGCCCAGAGGGTAAACCAGCCTAGCGGCAAAGCCACGTGCAGCCTCCAGAGTGAATGCTCTGCTGTCCATCGTGGTTTCTGCCCACTCATTGAGGCCCGTGGGGAAGGTCAGGGTAGGTTCATCTTGTTCTCAGATGCATGTAACATAGGCTCCACCCTGCACAGAGAACCGGTCTCTCTTGATTCAGGAGAGACTTTCCGTGGTACCTGTAGGCATTGTGTATTGAAGACACAGTGCATGTTGACTGACCCAGAGAGCTGGAAAAGACCTGTTGTCAGAGAGACAGGGTGGGCTACTGTTAACACCATAAACCTCAGTAGGAATCAAAGGTCCTGAGTTGGACCGGACAAAAACTTTAAGTCCCATCAGAGGCTCCAAAGAAAAGACTTAATGAGGGACTGTTATAGACCAGGGGTAGAATTAAGAAGATTATAGTTGGGTTGCCAGATTGGGGCAAATAAAAATACAAATGAGATGTCAAACTAAATTTGTATTACATACAAACAATGAATAAATACTTTAAGGTATGTCCTTTGAGTTCTTCTTAAGGCTGTAATATTTGAAACACAGTTATACTAAAAAGTTATTCATTATCTGAAACTCAGCCTGTAGTTTCTTCTGGGAAACACCACATGAGGGGCATCTAAGGACAAGCTACAGCAGTGGGTTAGCCAGGATGGGTGGTTCCTGGGCACTGCCTACCGGAACCCGGTAGAACTCCTCCATTCCCCACAGAAAAGATCCAGCTCAGCACGGCCGGAAGGAAATGAGCAGGGAAATGCTAAACATCCCACATTTCCCCACTTCTCTGCCCTCCTGTAGGGCCTCCCTTAGCCGGTGGGGAAGGGTAGAAGGTCCCTGACACACAATAGTTCAGACACTAGATCTGGGCAGAGCGAGAAGCAGGACAGCCAGTTTACAGAAGAATGTCTTCTCCTTACTTGGTCCTCAGCATGGGGTTCAATGAGATTACTTCTGTCCTCCAAGGTCTGCAGTGGCTGCCACTGCAGGCAGCAGCCAAGTCTGGTATTCTCAGCATGAGAGGAGTCTTTAGCCTTTCCTCTCTACGCCCCTGGAATGCAGTCACTGCCCTCTAGAAGACTGGATTCCTGGACAAAACTTACTGTAGCTCAACACCACATCGGGCCTTGCTTAAGGTGTTCTTCAGGATAGTCTGGAGATGTGGGGCTGGAGAGGCTTCAGGGAGACTTGTTCTCACCCCTTATTACTGCACCTGAACTTCAGACTTGGCAAGAGAAAGGACTCAAACCAAGTGACTCAGTCCTTCAACAGATGGCCCCTTCTTGGAAAGGCCCAGGTCCAGCTCAGCAGGGAGCCGCCAAGGGCTTCTGGGTCTGAGTTTGGGCACCCAGCAGAAGCTGTTCTTCCCATGGTTCCCCACCGAGCTCTCTTCCCTGGCCAGGATACAAGGTGCTTTCTCTTCGATTTCCCTTCAGCATGGCGCTGGGAATGTGAACGCAACAATTTTGTTTTGAAATTGCATTCCTTGATTATAGCTCAACAATGTAATTATAGTTATTAAAGATCTGCCTAGCTTGAGACTTGTAGTATAATGGGGACAGGAGCAAACAGACACAGTCTTTGGAAACAGCCGGGACTTATTTACATATTAAACAAAATCTTTGTTGGATTCACTCTGGTGGGAAAAAAAAAAAGCTTTGGGGCTGAAAGGGTGCTTGGTGCTCATAGACTGGGGGCCAAGGGGCCTGATCTGACACAGTGAGGAGATGGCTGCCGGTTGCTTAAATTACTGCCTGGTGCCTTCCTCTAGGACTCAGTAACATTAGAACCAGAATGACACCTCACTAAAGCTTAATTTTTACATTAAAATTGATACCAAGCATATCTTCCTCAGCTTTGTTGGCCTCCAGTAGAGGTCCCAGCTTAAGTTCTAGAAGCCTCTGAACTCTTTCATCAGAGTTGTTTGGACACTTTTAAGAAAAAAGAAAGGCAAGTAGGTATTACAAAAACAAAAAACAAAAAAAGAAAGCGTAAAGGATCCATGATGGGGATCCAATGGCAGGCAACAGAGTCAGAGACAGCTGCAGATGTTAGGGACACACATGAAGACCAAGCTGCACATCTGCTACAAACATGTGGGGGCCTAGGCCCAGCCACTGCATGTTCTTGAGTTGGTGGTTCAGTCTCTGTGAACTCCCGTAGGTGACTCTGTAGGTCTTCTTGTGGTGTCCTTGACCCCTGGTGTTTATTCTCCTATTCCTGACTCTTCCATAACACTTGAGCTCTGCCTGATGTCTGGCTGTAAGTCTCTGAATCTGTTTCCATCCGATGACAGAGACAGTTGTGCTAGGCTCCTGTCTCTGCGAGCGTAGCACAGTATCATTAATAGTGCCAGGGGTTAGCCGGGAAGTGGTGGCACACGCCTTTAAGAGGTGGCTCCCAGCACTTGGGAGGCAGAGGCAGGCGGATTTCTGAGTTTGAGACCAGCCTGGTCTACAGAGTGAGTTCTAGGACAGCCAGGGCTACACAGAGAAACCCTGTCTCAAAAAAACAAACAAACAAACAAAAGCAAACAAACAAAAAATAGTGTCAGGGGTTAGCTCTCTCCCATGGGATGAGTCTCAAGTTGGACCAGTCCTAGTTAGCCATTCCCTCAATCTCTTCCCTCTTTAACCCTTGCACATCTTGTAGGCAGAACAAATTTTGGGTAGAAGGATTTGGGGGGTGGGTTGATGTTCCCCCCCCTTCCACTAGAGGCCTTGCCTGACTACACGAGTACACACACACACACACACACACACACACACACACACACACACAGAGGCATGCACACACTCACACACGTATAGTGTTTCAATGGAGAGCTAGGTCAGGAGTGATAAAGTGCTTCTATGCAAGCCTGAGGACCTGAGTTCTGATCCTTCCTTCTTGCCCTCTTAACAAGTCAGACAGACATGGCAGCCATGTGTGTAATCCCAGCGCTGGTGAGGCAGAGACAGGAGGACCACTGCAGTTCAGTCTAGCCAAATCCGTGAGCTCCAACTTTACATAGATACCCTGTCCTAAAAATAAGATGGAAGAAGTTAGAGAGACGGCTCTTGATGAGGACTAAGATTTGATTCCCAGCACCCACAAGGCAGCTCATGTGCTCTGTAACTGTAGAGGATACAGTGCCTCCTTCTGACCTTGGTGAATACCAGGCCCATGAACATATACACCCATTTGTGCTGGCTAGTTTCATGTCAACTCGACATAAGCTAAAGTCATCTGAGAGAAGAAGGAAACCTCAATTAGGAAAATACTTCCATAAAATGAGGCTATAGGTAAGCCTGTGGGTATTTTCTTGATTAGTGATTGATGGGAGAGGGCCCAGCCCATTGTGAGTGGCACCATCCCTGGGCTGGTGGGTCCTTGGTTCTATAAGAAAGCAAGCTGAGCAAGCCATGATGACCAAGCCAGTAAGCACTTCCCTCCATGGCCTCTGCATCAGCTCCTGCCGCCAGACTCCTGCCCTGACTTGCTTCAATGACAAACTATGATCTGGAAATGTAAGCCAAATAAACCCTGCCCTCCCCAACTTGTTTTTGGTCACAGTGTCTATCACAGCAATAAAAACCCTTACTATGACAACGTTCATTCATATAAAATAAACATTTAAAAATAAGGTGGAGAACGATCCAGGATGACACCTGATGTTGGTCCCCCGTCTCCACATATGCAAACATACGTGTGCATGCCCTAGTATACACACGTACACAAAAACACGCACATGCATATAGCACCCCAACATGTAGATTTAAACAAAAAGAACCACACATCAAGGATGTGTTTCTCAAATCAAAGCTCAAAGCAACCTGAAAGGCATTTTGAAACAGAGGTGCCAGCCCCCACGTAGAGTGCACTGGTCTTAGGTGTTAGCAGAGAAGCCCAAGAATCTGTATTCTTTAAAGGGCTTGATAAAAGTCTCTGTCTTGGGGCTGGAGAGATGCTTGGGGCTGGAGTGCTCAGAGGTTAAGAGCACTAACTGCTCTTCTGAAGGTCCTGAGTTCAAATCCCAGAAACCACATGGTGGCTCACAACCATCTGTAAAGAGATCTGACGCCCTCTTCTGGTGTGTCTAAAGACAGATATAGTGTACTTAGATATAATACTAAATACATCTTAAAATAAAAAGTCTGTGTCTTAAAGGTCTGATCTCTGGCTCATTACAATATTAGAAGGTATCCAAAGACTTAAGGAACAGGCTTAATGGGAAGCAGGTCAGTGAGAATATGTGCTTGGAGGGACAGTTAGAGCTCAAGCCGTTCATTCCCAGTCACCATGAAACGAGCATCCTCTCAGCACACCCCCCACACCCCCCACACCCCTCACACCCCCCACACCCCCCACACGCCCCACACCCCATGAAGCAGTGACTCAACAGAGGCCCAAATCAATGGAGCTGAGTGACAATGAGTTGAAACTTCTGAAACCCAAACAAACCATTTCTGTTTTTAAGTTGTTTGAGGTCAGATATTTAGTTAGTAACTAAGAAAAGTAGCATCTAGGATGGTGGAACTTTCTAGACGGGAACATTCTTCATAGTTGCTTAGAACTCCTTGCTTACAAACTCTGAAGTGAGAGACCCAGCAACTTGATTTTCCAGCCAGCCCTCCAAATGAATCTTCAGTTTAGACCATCACGTGTCTTTGGACTCTGGGATTCTTATCTTGCCTCTCAGGCCAAAGAAGTGCATCAGAGTCGTGCATATTGGGTCCCTGAAGCCGGTCCCGTCAGTGCCTTGTTTTTGCTGTAGTCTATGTCTCTGATGAGGGTTCTCCTATTGGTGAAGTTTCAGACAGATAGTGGTCATGGCTCCTGAAGTGTGGCAAACCTTGAAGTCTCAGGCAAATATGAGGGAGGCATCCTCTGAATACTTGTGTGTTGACGCATGCTCCACCTCCCTCAGCTGGGGCCGTGAGCTGAGACAGAGCCTTGTAACTCCACAGAGCCTGCTGTAGAGGAGTCCTGCGATGTGTCAAGCTCTCTCTTGCCACCCGCTTTTGCACTGTGACCCACGGGCAGGCCAGCGCTTGCCTCCCTGGCTTGGTCCTGATTACTTAGAAGGAGCTATTTTGGTCTGCATAGTCCTGGAATTCAAAGCAGCTGAAGAATCTGAGGGTAGGTCATGCCCTGGAGTCATACAGGAACAGAGATGTGCCCCGCAATTCCACAGGCTATGCTGACTTGTTCCAACGTGTGGGGGAAATACTATAGCACCTAGTACAAAAGCAGAGGCTTTCTAGCCGATTAAAGGTATATAAAGCAAATTTGGGCTTGCCCCCACCACCACCTTTTTAAAAATGCAACTGCCCCCTAAAAATGATAGATTATACACGTCCTCTGCCTGATGGTAGGCCTATGAAACCTGCTGTCTGGGTCTGATATGGAAATGTCACCGGCACATGTATAGAAGGGAGAAACCCCAGCATATTCCAATGACACAGAACCAAAGGATGTGTATATATAAAGAGATGTCTTTAAAATTACCGCCCATGCAATTATGAAGGTCAATGTAAGGGTTAATGTTTCAACTTGACGGAACCTATTAATAGACAAAGTCTCTGGGCACGTCTGTTCAGTGTAAGGATGAGGGTGTTAGAGTTCTAGATTAGGTTAATTGAGTTGGGAAGACCTTCCTTAACTGTGGGCAGCACCATTCCACAGGCTACAATCTCAGATTGCTGTAAAACAAGAAAGTATGGCTTGCTCAGCAGCTAAGATATCTTTCTGCTCTTCCAGAGTTTGGTCTCAGCACCTACATCAGATGGCTGTAACTCCAGCCACAGGAGATGCAAAGTTCTCATCTGGCCCCTCAGGCACTCTCTCGTGCACATACACATACAGGCACTTGCACATAAACATACGCTAATAATAAAAATAAAATCATTCTTTAAAAAAGGAAAAAGCAACGAGTAGTCATTTCTTCCTACTTCCTGATTTTAGGTGGACTGGGACCGCGAGCTGTCTGCTTCTGCGCGGTGACTCTGCTGTTCTGGCGGACTGTGTCCTCCCAAACTAGAAGCCCAAATAGACCTGTGTGTTGCTCCTTCTGGGGCAGTTGGTCATAGCAATGAGAAAAGCAACTAAAATGGGATGCAAATTCAAAATATGCAAAATAGGTTGGCTATTTAGGAGCCAGGAGGGAGGCACTGTCACAATGCGGAACTACCGCCCTCTACTGGTTGACTGTCCTCTTGCCTGGAAAGGCTGGTCGTTTCATCATCGTGGACTGCATTCATTATTCAAGTCCACTAATTTCAAAGGAGGTCTTGGCCAAAATCACCACCACCGAGGTTTTTGTTTGTTTGTTTATTTGCTTGCTCGCTTGCTTGTTTTTATTTTTGTTTCTGGGTTTTTTTTTTGTTTTGTTTTGTTTTTTTGAGACAGCCTCTCTTTACAAAGCTCTGGTTGTACGGGAACTCACAGAGATCTGCCTGCTTCTGCCTTCCAAGTCTTGGGATGAAAAGTGTGTGCCATCAAGTCAGCCTCAAAAGCTCCTTCGAATAAGTATCCAGAATAGTATTTTATCAACTATCCTACTACCAATGGCCCAGGTCAAGTGGAAATCACCACACCGGTAAGTCTAGGCTGGGAGAACCGAGATGGCACTGGCCTCATCTCCTCACTGAGAGAACGCTGTCCTTGTACAGTTTGATGAGCGAAGGCACCAGACTGTGCCAGTCGTGTGCCTGGCCTGAGGGTTGGTCTCTGACCACCCTAAGAAATGTGGGGGCTGGGATTTCTGGATACCTGGGACCTTTTACTGCTCTATGTAGATATGTACCCCAATTAGTCCATGTGCTGGAAGCAGAGCTGAACCACCCTCAGTCAGTGCCTCTTCCCCAAACAGGCAGCGTCTCTCTGCTGGTACCTGTGAAACCAAGACAGGACCTTAGGGTCCCCTTGGGCCATCAAGCCCAGAAAGGATTTTGATCACTCATAATTGAGAGAGGCATTTCCTGTGTGTGTTTAGTGATGTGGAGAGGTGAATGTGTATGATTGGTCTTATATATGTGTGTGTGTGTGTGTGTGTGTGTGTGTGTGTGTGTGTGACATGTGTGCAAACATATATACGTGTGTGTATATATATAATATATGTATGCATAATATATAATATAAAACATATATGTCATCTCCTGTTTTTTTTTTTGTTTGTTTGTTTTTTGATTTGGTTTTTTCGAGACAGGGTTTCTCTGTGTAGCCCTGGCTGTCCTGGAACTCACTCTGTAGACCAGGCTGGCCTCAAACTCAGAAATCTGCCCACCTCTGCCTCCCTGAGTGCTGGGATTACAGGCGTGTGCCACCACACACACACACACCAGTCATCTCCTGTTTTTAACAGAACAGAGTATTATAAAGATTCCTCTGAGACCTGGGGAAATGCCTCAGTGGTTAAAGTGTTTTCAGCACAAGCAAAAAGACCAGAGTTCAGATCCCCAGGATCCATGTAAACACCGGGTGGATGTGTGAACCAGCCTGTAATTCCGTCACTGAAAGGATGAGACAGGGACCCCAGGAGCAGACTGGCTAGCAAACCTAGCTGTACTGCTGAACTCTAGATTTGACTGGGAGAATCTATTCAAAGAATAAAGCAGATTGAATAAGATTCCTAACATCAACCTTGCCCCCACACATATGCACACATGCACATGTGCACCCTACACACATGAACTCTCCCTTCCTCCGTCCCTTCCTGCCTTCTTTCTTTCACAGCACATATACCACACACATATACATGAAAAGGGCAGAAAATCCCTAAGTTCCACATAAAGTCAGTGCCCACAGAAGGTCCCCATGGACTATGAATTTGATTTTCAATTCTTTTACTGAGAGTCTCCTAAAAGGGGCCTTATTGCTTAATTTTCTTGTTGCTGTAACCAAATACTAATAGAGGCAACTTAAGGAAAGAGGGGTTTAATTTGGCTCATGGTTCAGGGGGTCCGGTCCAGGGTGATGAGGAAGGCATGGTGACAGCAAGAGCATAGGGCATGCTTGTTACATCATGGAGGATTAAGAAGCAGAGAGAGTATAGACAGGCAGTGGGGCTGGGCGGTAATCCTCAAAAGTCAGCCCCCATTGGCCAGTCCGTACCAGCCATCCTTCTTTTCCCAAACGTTTCTGTCTCCCCAAGTGGCAGTATTAGCAGGGGAGGAGAGGTTCATACATATGAGACTCTGGGGACATTTCACATCTAAACCATCAGCCAGTCCACTGAGTTCTTGAGCTCATGGCCAGGGCAACATGCTTGCCCCCAAAACTCCCAGCCACCCTAGGGAAAGTGATACTTAAAGAACAGGATCACCACTACCCTATTGCTTCCAGGCACTTCTTCATCACCACCACCCCCCCATTCCCCCTCACCCCCACCATGCCCCAAGCCCTTACAAATCCCATTAATACTGGAGACACAGTTGAGACACATTTGAACATGATTCTTTATACTAGGTGTATTACAGCTTATTATTATTTTATTATACCGTGGCTCTCTAGTGTCCTTTCTGGTGATGAAAGAAAGAAGGCAGGAAGGGACGGAGGAAGGGAGAAAGGAAAAAAGATGAAAGGAAGAAAGATCTCCCCTACAGGGAATTGAAGCGTTTGTGGCTGGGGTCAGAAATTGGACCCTCTCTCTTGTTTAGTTATTAGGGTTCACCCTTGTGTACAGGCGAGAGCATGCAGGCTGTGATGTTTGCCTGTAGGTGATGTTTGGATGCGGGTGAAGCAGTATACAGAGTTAAACTGGCCTTTCCATCCTTGTTAGCTTAATGCTACCAGTGGAGCCTAAAATAGCCTACTGGGAGGTCACTGCCCCCTCCCAGCTTAGCAACCCCCAGGACCGTATCTTCTACCTCTCACAACCTTCAGACCCTTTGAAGCGTTAACTGATATCCCCAGCCCATACTCAAGGCAATGTCTTTCTAGTTGTATATCCTTTAAAGCAAGGGAGGAGCAAAGGAGATGTGTGTGAAGGGCCACTACTGGGAGGGGCCACAAGAAAGAAAACCTAAAATGGACCTGTGTGGTTAGAGAAGGGAGCAGCTGAAATTCTCAGGATAGGCTCGGCCAAAGTGAGGTCAGGCTCCATGGAGAAGGGACAGCTGCAGGGGATGAATGGACTGGCCCACTAGACTGTGTAAAGGGAGCCTTCAAGCGTATTTTGTCTTAGTCTACTATGATTTCTCCCCCTGCTCCTATGAATGGGACAGAGAAGGGTCTCGAGAAACAGTCTCAGAAGAGTGACTTCTAAGTCGTTTATCTAGAGTTTGGAGGATTCCCAGTTGCTGAGAGTCAGGGAAATCTTACATACTGAATCTCAGGAAGGGAAAAGAAATCTTAGGAGAGAGAAGCAGGCAGAGCTCTTTGAGTTCAAGGCCAGCCTGGTCTACAGAGTGAGAACCAGGACAGCAAGGACTACACAGAGAAAACCTGTCTCAAAAAAAAAGTCAATCAACCAATCAATCAAACAACCAATTAATCAATCAAAGAAAAGAAAAATGACTTGTACAAGAATATAGTAGTACCCGTAAGCTTGTGTCTGCCTGCATGGATCGATTACCATAGTTAAAGGACCTCTGCTCATGGGAACATGTGGCAGTCCCAGGTTAGGGGACCTCAGTCTCTGAAGTGCCAGCTGGAGCCACTGAGGCCACAGAAACAGACCTCTGGGGGTCCTGGACGCAGGACTTGTGCCACCTACAGAAACAGTACAATTCGTAACAGTAGGCAAATTACAGTAATGAAGCACCAAAGTCATTTTATGAGTGGGTGTCACCCCAACATGAGGAACTGTATTCGAGGGCCACAGCATTAGGAAGGTTGAGAACCACTGCAAGACATAAAACAGACTGCGCCTGTTACAAACCTGTAATGTACCCAGCCTTTAATCCCCCCAAAGGAAAGAAGAATCTGCCCTAAGTACTCAGTCTCCAGTGTCATAGCTGACTATAGTCAGGCCATGCTAGGACCACCTTAGTCCTTAACAGCACACTGACCATGAAGAACTCTCTTCAAAACATAAAAGCATGTCTCCCAGAGGCAAAAACATGGCACGATGCTATGGGAAAGACCATTGAGAGAAGCTAGGCACCAACCCAGCCAGTGCTGGGTGCTACCCCTGCCCTAACTCTCTCATTGAACACTGGGTATGGTTATTTTCTATGGATGGCACAGGTATAAAGAACTCTAGTGCTGGAACCAAAATAAAAAGCCACCTTCTAGACAGTTTTGCCCAATATCACAGAATAACGTGCCACATGCCACGTGCCAGAGTTGGGAGGGGTTAACTAGGCTACTGCAGCTAAGGAAAACAATTCCTCTATCCTCATCAGTCCTCAGAGTCCAAGGTCAGCCTCCAGAAACACAGTGTCAAGTGCTCATGTCTTGCCTTCCCTAAGGGACATTGCCTAAGGGACCACTAAGTTGTGACAAAGGAATGGAGGACCTCAGACCAGGAGAATGGGCCTGCATGGGATTGATGACTAGATAGACACTTACATCACTGTGGACCAGAGAGATACATCTTTCTTTGTTAATGTAATAAAGAAAGCCAGTGTGCCTATCAGCAACATTGTTTTAGTGCAGCAAAAAAAAAAAAAAAAAAAAAAAAAAAAAAAAAAAAAAATCAGCCGGTTGGTAAGAGCGCCCTCCTGTGTCAGTGTGGTGGAATGTCCACTAGCGTTGGCTTCAAAACATGCTTCCTCTCGCCATTTTTCATTAGGCAAACCTGTCAGAACTTTGTTGAGGCCTCTAACCATGTGGCTTCAGTCAGCCCTTGGGAGGAGGAAGATTAGTGTCAGGGGGCCTCTGACTTCCACTAGGATAAAGGCGTCCTCCCTTCACATGTATTGCACAGTTACATTCTTATAAAGGATTGGAGATTTCAATGTGTTCATGTGGCTCTTATTTGTAAATTGACCCCATGTTAAGATCTAGCACTGGAAAGATTTTCAAAATTGCTTATTGACTTAATATACATTTTATTCACTTAATACAGTATTTTGTAACAGCAAACACTTTATGAAAATTGGGGGGGGGGTCTGTAAGGATGACTCAGCTGGTAAAGTATTTGCCTCAAGACTGAGAGGATATGATCTGAGTTTGATCCGCAGAACCTGTGTAAAAATGCTGGACATGGCAAGTGCATGCTTACAATCTCAGTGCTGGAGAAATAGAGACAGAGGCTCCCTGGGGCTCCTGGCCAGCCAGCCTAGCCTAATCACTGGGCTCTGAGTTCTGCTTCGAGGGAGATGATCAATGTTCCTGAGGATAATTCTCAAGACTGCTTCTCTCTCTCTCTCTCTCTCTCTCTCTCTCTCTCTCTCTCTCTCTCTCTCTGTGTGTGTGTGTGTATGTGTGTGTGTATGGGTGGGGGTGTGTACATGCCTGCACGTGTGCAAGAGAGAGGGAGAGAGGGGGGAGAGAGAGAGAGGCTTAATTTTCTAAAGCAAGTACATTCATCACAAAGCTAGCATTATTTTACGCGTTTGCAGATCTCTCTTTAGTGTCTGGATCAACAGAAGACAGCTGATTCTCAGGTTCACTTCTGCCTCTAATCCCTTGCCATATTAGGTCACGTAGCCTCTGGGAAACTCTGTGTGTGCTGACAGCGGGAGTGAAGGGGCAAGGAAAGACTACATGTTATTATGGAGACATTTTGACCTTGGGATCCCCTGAGATGGTCTTGGGAAACAGGGGTGGGGAGGAGAAGGGGTGGAAGATTGTTTTGAGAACTGCTAATTAAGAATGTAGTCACATGGGGGGGTTGTCTGGGGTTTGACAACTTTGTCGGGAATGTGCCTGCGTGTGTGAGGAGCTGACTGAGTCGAATCCCCAGCAGCCATGTAAAATGTTGCGTACTTGTAATCCCAATGCTGATGAGGCAGAGGACTCCCTCTGGGGCTTGCTGGTTACCAGCCTCATCTGAGAGAGAGAGAGAGAGAGAGAGAGAGAGAGAGAGAGAGAGAGAGAGAGAGAGAGAGAGAGAGAGAGAGAGAGATGCAGGAGCAATTGCAGGGGTATGTGCAGATCAGAGGTCATTGTCCATTATCATCTTCTATTGCTTTCCATATTTTATTGAGGATTATTTAGAGGCCAGCTCTTCCACTGAATCTGGAGCATACTGATTGACTAGCCTGGCCAGTGAGCCGCCCCCCACCCACCGAGATCCTTCCGTCTTATGCTCCAAGCGCTGGAATTGCAGGCACCAACGGCCACACCCTGGCTTTTTAATGTGGGCGCAGCAGACCCGAATTTGGGTCCTTGATTTATTTGCATTGCAAACTCTAAACTGGATGAGCGGGGCCATTTTCACAGCCTTAAAAATATGTCTGGGTGTTTGAGGTCTCATTTCCTTTCCCAACCAAAGAACCTATCTGACCCTGAAGATGGACAAGATACACCCCAATCCTGGTTACTCTATGCTCAGGAGAAAAAGAGAGACGTCTGTAAAATCCACTCTCCGCGTCCTTTGATGTCCACCACAGGCAGAGAGTACTGTTTGTTGGCAGCATCTCAGCCACCTCCTGCTGGTCAGACACCTTTCAGCCTTTCAGAATGTTCCTCACCCATCCTTCTGTTCCACGTACCTGGTCCATCAGCTCTGATGCCAACTTGAGATTTTTGACCCATCAACAGAAGCTGGAACAACAGTTCGCTCTGATAATACATGGAAGCTGGTGTCTGGATTGTACCCAGAAGCAATCTTGTCCCCAACCCAGCCCCCACCATCCCCAAACACAAAACAACCTCCGGGAGGGCCTGGGTGCCAGCTCCCTGGTCCTGTGAACTGCACTGGGCACTGCCTGACATCTGGAAGCTCCACCTGAGGATAACTTCTTTCCCACAGTCAGCTGTGACCTGGGCACAGTCCTTACAACAAGACACTGACTTCTTGACGTACCCAGACTTTGTCTTAGTCATGCCAGGCCTCCGTTCTCTTCCCCCTAGGCCCAAGTCAACAGCATCGCTAACTCTTTTTTTTTTTGTTTTGTTTTGTTTTAAATATATGAGAATGTTTGCCTGTGTGAGTCCCGGTGCTTGTGGAGTTCAGCAGAGGACACTGATCCCCTAAAACCAGAGTTATGGCGGGTTGTGAACCACCATGTGTATACTAGGAGCCAAATCCAGGTCTTCTGAAAGAGCAGCAAGTGTACTCTTAACTGCTGAGCCATCTCTCCAGCCCCTGGCATCATGCATGGGGGTTCACAAACCCCTTCTGCTCCATATAATGCTGAACGACATTGTTCTGTGAGGTCTTGTGTAGACAACCACAGCTGACGGGGCATCCATGAGTCCTGTGATGTCCAGAAACTGCTGCTTCGCTCCAGTAGTCTGAGATTCCTTGGTGGGGATTTCCTTGGCTGATCTGTAGGCTGTCTGGAGAACCCAAGTTGAGGGCTCAGGTCTCACACTAGCTGATCTCTTCCTAGGGGCGACAGCAGTCTCCCAGCTCATTTCTTTTCCTTCCCGGCCCCTGAAGCAGCCTGAGTGACTTGTATAGAATGCCACTGCGTCTATCTGTTGTTGTCAAAGCTCTTCCCCAGGCTTGCTAGATACTTTGTCACCATTTTCCCTCTTTGTTTGAGAAAGAGTATCTATCCTTCAAGGAAGGAAGGTCTCGGCTCTTTAGGGGGCACTGTAACTGCTCTCCATCACAGGGCACTGTAACTGCTCTCCATCACAGGGCCCTGAACCCTGTGGCCTCTTATATCCCTCCAATCTCAACACATCCTTGCTCGCCTCATCCTGGAGGTCCCAGCATCACATGCTCACGTGTCTCTAATGATTTCCTTCCTGTGTACCCCCCCCCACACACACACACACATACACACTGCCACTGCCCCATTGGGCTTCTGCCACTCACTTGGTCTTTTTTTTGGTTTTTTTTGTTTTTTTGTTTTTTCAAGACAGGGTTTCTCTGTGTAGCCGTGGCTGTCTGGAACTCACTCTGTAGACCAGGCTGGCCTCGAACTCAGAAATTCACCTGCCTCTGCCTCCCAGAGTGCTGGGATTACAGGCATGTGCCACCACCGCCCGGCCTCATTTGGTCTCTTAACTCCTGCCTTTTGTCCTGGGAGAGGATACCCAGTGGGAAATAGGTTGATTCTCTGATCCTGATGTACTGCTCTCACATCCTAATCTGCTCAGATGCTGGGATGCGTGAGGTCAGCTCCAGCTCTACCTGTGAGATTCTGGTCACCTGCCCCAGGCCTGGCTGAATTCCATCCACCTCTCAACCCTGTCCTGGATACCTGGCTCTGGGGAGGGGCCTGCCTGCGTGACTGGGATGCAGGGAAGAATCAGAGTCCCTAAGTTGAGGGTCCTTCTAGGTGGGACCCCAGCTAGGGGAGTGATTCACAGGATCCGCTTATCAGCTCAAGTCTTGTGGGTGGTTTCCAAGCACTGGGGTCTCTCTGTATGACAAAAGAGTGAGAATCACCATTGTCATCCTCTGACCCCTTACCCCAGGCTCCTCTCTGTGTCATTTCGAACAGGCCTAGAAACCTCAAGGACCCCATTCTTTGCTGCCACCATCTGTGGGACCCTGGCCAAGTAGCTGTACTAAATGTAGATGCTAGTGTCTAAGTAGTGTGCAAGTTACACGGTCACCCTGCTCCAATTCCTGGGCACCCTGGGCCCAAGAACCGAGTTCCACACTGTTCCTGACCATCTTTATTACTCTTGGAACCCAACCCTGCCAGTGCAGTTGGTTCTTTCTGAGTGTTCAGAGCAGGGACACCAGGCATGCCAGGGCAATGCAAGGATGGGTGTGGGTTCGGCACAGATTCTCGTTCCAACAGGGTTAAGGGCGGGGTGGGGGGTGTGGGGGGGGCGTGGGGGGGACTCCCCCACACTCTTGCTGGGTGAGAGTACAGTCTCGGTGCCTGCAGTGCTTCCCCACCCCTTGCAAATTTGCAAAGGAAACTTCCTTTTGTTGCAGCAGTGTGTTCCCGAGGCCAGCAAGGGAGTGTATGTTCCTAGTTAATATGCTGGAAACCACTTCAAGGTGATTGAGTGAAAGGCTTCCGGTTTCTGTTTACCCTTTACTTTGTTAATTGCGCTTTTCAACGGTTTCCAGGACCCTTAGGTCAGAACCCCTGGGGAGCCTGGGTGTCTGCTGGAGAGCTCAGAATAGGCCTTCTTTGCCAAAAGCCAGGGCAGCCCCTCAGGGATGCTGAGGGTTCCGCTGTGGTTGTTACCACCCCCAAGTGACAGCTCAGTCCATCCTGAGGAGACTCTCGCGTGCTTCCCAGGACCTGCTTGCTCTTAAAGGTCCGCTCCCTCATGGACTCGGACACTGGAGGCTGCCTCCACACACAGGCCGTCTGCCAATGTCTTTTCTCCCTTGGGTTCTCGCTGCCCCGTAGACTATTAAAGGGACCCACATTTTCTCCATCAGCCTTAGGCCTCCAGCCATGTTCCTCGGCCTTTCCACTCCTCATCACTCTCAGGGGAGCCTGGCCTCACAACAACTAGCATTTTGTTTTAAACTGAAGCAAAGCTCACACTGAACTGACTACGCCTTGTCACCCTAGCTGTGTCCTTAACTGGTCCTATACATTGGCCTCACTTCCTCAGCCCTATGGCCAGACTCTGACCTTGGCTTCAGCTTGTGTTCTGAGTGTCCCCATTGAGGGCCTGCCCATTTGCTGGGCTCTCAGGAACACGCGGAGAATGCTTGCCTACGCAGCCTCAGAATGGGGAGGAAAACACGGACAGAGGCTGTGAGGCTGAAGGACAAAGACCCGAGCTGGTAATGAGTTTCCTAGAATTTGAGGGGTGGAGATGGGTGTTTGCTTTTGCCTTGGGATTTTACAATTTTTATTGTATGTATTCATTTTAACACACACACACACATATTGCCTGCACATATGTGTGTGTACCACACACATACTTGGTGCCCACAGAAGTCGGAAGAGGGCATTAGAGTCCCCTGAAACTAAAGCTATGGGTGATTGCGAGCCACCATGTGGGCACTGGGAATTGATCTCAGCAGCTTCAGGAGTGGCAGGTGCTCTTAGCCTCTGGGCCCTCTCTGTAGGATACTTTCCGGGTTTTGAGACAGGTCTCTTATAGCCCAGGCTGGCCTCAAATTCATGTTCCTCTGGTCTCTACTCAAGAGCTGGATTATAGCTTTGCACCACCAGGGGTTTTGGGAATGGCAACAAATGCCAATAGTAGGAAGGGAGAGAAACAGATAAATATGAATTAATTAATTAATTAATTAGCAAATGAAGAGAGATCTTGTGGGTCATTCACTGCCACCGTGTCTCTCTCATCCAGAGTCACCGAAGCCAGCGGAGGGAGCCACCTACATATGTCACAAATATCAGGCATTCCACCCAAGTCCCTGTTTCAGAATCATTAATTCCTGCCTTTGCAAACATTTCTGACAATACTACAAATACTGCATTGTAAATTCACAGTAGATAGGGAGACAAACCAAGGTGGTGTTCAACTCCTTGAAGCCAATAACCTAAGAACGCCTGGTAGGTGACAGTTGCCCACCACAGTGGTGGATGGGGCTGCTTACCTCTGCAACCCTATATCGAGGACCTGAAAATCTCAGCAGCTGTCCCACATGGGAACAAGGGTCACACCCCGACCGGTCAGTGCTCTGAAATCTGTCATCGTTTTGCAAGTAAATAGAATGGAGAATGAAATAGAGGTAGATGCTAGCCCCACATAATAAAGAGAAAAAAATAAATCTGAATGTTGTTCAAGAATAAAAGATATTAGGAGGGCTGGAGAGATGGCTCAGCACAGACTGCTCTTCCAGAGTTCCTGAGTTTAATTCCCAATAGCCACATGGTGGCTCACAATTACCTGTAATGGGACCTGATGCCCTCTTCTGGTTTGTCTGAAGACAGCTACAGTGTATTCACACATAAAATATACTACACACACACACACACACACACACACACACACACACACACACACATATGAGAGAGAGAAGGACCCGAGTAATAACTTGGAGAGTCAAGAAGGTATGTGGCACCAAGCCTGACAACAAGACTCATCCCTAAGACCTTGGGGATCAAAAGTTGTCTTCTGACCTCCACACACGCACCCACATACATGCATGCACCAATACAAATAAGTAAATGTTTAAAAAAAAAAGAGGAGTAATTTAGTCTTTGTAAATAAGTGTCTCTCTCAAACAGCTAAAAAAATTATTCAAAGGACACTTAAAAGAATACATCCTTTGTCAACTAGAAGACTTAACTAAAGCATGTATTTGTGTTTCCCCAAATGTTCTCTGTGTGTGTTCTTGTATAGGAGTTTGCACATCTTATTAGCATCTTAGGGATGGAGGCAGATGACTCACTGGGAGTCAGGACAAGGGCAGGGGTTAATGTCAAGTGTCTTGTCATCTGTTAACACCCCATGGCTTCTTCTGCCCAGGCTGACTTAGACCACCAGATGAGGGCTTCTATCCTGATACTGCAAGGAATCATCTTCCTCAGAAGTCTCCTCCTCTCCACCTTGCTCCACTGCCCACTGCCCCTCGGCCAGCGAGCATGGCCTCCGTCCTGCTCTCTCATCAGCCTGCTTCAGTGCTGACAGCCACTGATTCCATTCATGTTGGTTCACGCGTTCGATCTCTTCAGGGAAGGCCTGGGCTGTGCACTCAGGCCAGCAGCACCCATAACTCAAGAGCTAACTGTTTACTCAGAGTCAGAGTGGCACTGTGAATAAACTTCCTGGGTTCAAATTCCACCTCTGCATTTGTTGCTAATTGTGTAATGTGGAGAAAGTGATTTAACATCACAGGGTTCCCCCTTTGTAAAATGTGGATCACGGTGCTTAAATAAAAATTTATCTCTGTGAGTTTTAGTGTGTGTGTGTGTGTGTGTGTGTGTGTGAGAGAGAGAGAGAGAGAGAGAGAGAGAGAGAGAGAGAGAGAGAGCCCATAGCTCATGCGTAGAAGTCTCATTTCACCATGTGACTCCTGAGAGTCAAACTGGGGTCTCCAGCTTGGCAGGTAACTGTCTTTACCTCCCGAGCCCTGCCAGCCCCCATAGTGATGTCTTAACTCACAGTGATGACCATTAAATAAATCAGTAAGAGCAAGTGACTTTTGGAAGTGCCTAGAAATGGATATTTGACAAATAAGTTATTATTGTTGACAGAAGGCAGTTTCTATGTGTTACCTTTGTAAGTTGTCTCAAACTCTTACTTCACAATAATACTAGAAGAATCTCGAGTGTCATGCCAATTCAGCAAAGGAGACAGGTGTCGTCTACTTGTTTCCTAACTTGAGCTCCTGAAGCACAGAGGCATAAAGTGACCGATCCAAGGACTCAGCACCAGAAGGTGGCAGAGTTGGGACAGTGTGTGCCTGACACTGAGGCGTCAGGAGCCTTCCACTGCAACGTGACTTTCCATCTTGGAACTGTAAGGGGAAATCATTTGAAATGTAAATAAATTATATCGAATAAAAAAAATTAAAAAAAAAAGAATCTTAAAAAAAAAAACAAACTTTTGACAATTGGAATTCCTAATTTCAAATCTGCTCCAGGGTCAGGGAAGCAACTTGATTGGCAGAGTCTTCAACAAGCATGCATCATGCCCTGGGTTTGATCCCCTGCACTGCACAAGCCAGTCCTGGTGACACATGCCTGGCAGTCCTGGCATTTGGGAGGCCAGATGATCAGAAGTTCAAGGTCAGCCTTGGTTTATAGGGAGTTTGAGGCCAACCCAGGAGGAAGGAGGGAAAAAAGGGAAAGAGGGAGAGGGGGAGAGGGGGGAAAGGGAGAGAGAGAGGGAGAAGGAGCGGGAGAAGGAGGATAGGGAGAGGGAGAGGGAGACCTAGTTATTAGGAACTTTCAGAGATTAGAAAAATGAGCTTCTGGGTTTCAGTAACAAAGACAAGGAGTGTGGACTATTACTGTTCAGAGCTGTCAACGAATAAGCATCACCTTCACCCCTTACACAGGTCTAAAGACTGCAGAGTGCAGCCACTCAGTTCTTTCGAGCAGCCTACTACTGGGGCAGGAGACATCCTGAAAGTGTCTTCATTGGCAGCCTGACATCTGGTGCTGGAGATCAGTGAGGACCTAGAGGGGCTGTCAGCCAGGGCACCCACCTGTGGCTTCCTCACAGCGTGGTATCTGATTTCACAAACAAAAAGAGGAGGCAAAAGGAGTTCAGGAGGTCGGAAGCAGGGCCCTGTCTTCTGACCTAGCTTCAGAAGTCATGATGCCAGTTCTCCAGTGACTTCTGCTCATCAATGCAGCCACAAAGTTCCCAAACATTACAGGAAAGGTGACACTGACCACCATCCAGTAGGAAACATGGAGAAACACACAGGAGATGGATGACTCCATAGCTGTAAATACACTGAAACACAATGTAAATTTTAATGCAATGTCAATTTGAAAATGCAGCCTGACATACAAACAGGCTGTCCTGGAAGAACTTTCCCCCTAGAAGGAAAAGGTGACTTTACCGGTCAGTTTTATGTCAACTTGACACAAGCTAGAGTCATTAGAGAGGAGGGAGCCTCAATCTAGAAAATGCCTCCAAAAAATGTGACTGTGGGTAAACCTGTAGGGCATAATCTTAATTAGTGATCATTGGGGGAGGGCCCAGCCCAAAGTAGGTGGTGCTATTGCTGGGCTGGTGGTCCTGGGTTCTATAAGAAAGGAGGCTGAGAAAGTCTTGGGGAGCAAGCCATTGAGCAGCACCCCTCCATGGCCTCTGCATCAGTTCCTGCCCTGCTTGCGTTCCTGTCCTATCTTCCATCAGTGATGGCCTACAATGGGGAAGTGTGAGCCACATAAACCCTTTCCTCCCCAAGGTGCTTTTGTCTCATCACAGCGATAGTAAACCTAAGTCAGTGACAAGTGGCCAACTGAGACCATGATAAGGACACCTCCCTGTAGTCATGTCTGACAGTAATTCCTTTTGGGGAACCAGTCATAAGGGACATGATTGGTGGGCGGCATGATTGACTACTTTGACAAATTGTCACTGAAATAAAGAGGATGAGAGTTGAGAGAGAGAGAGAGAGGGGGGGGATGGGGGCTGCAGTGACGTCATTGTCCAGACTGTTCTAGTAACATGTAATTTACTCCCTTGCTGTGGTCAGCAAAGTCACAGGGCATGCGTCTGGGGATGCTGAGCTACCTGCAGAACAGGCTATAGGCCTGAAATCTCCACCTTGTCCGGAAGCAGACAGCTGTTGAATCTTCCTTTCAGTAGCTTTTTTTCTGTAGATGAAAAGGAGGTGAGTTTGCCTTTAGAATCCTCGAGAGAGCCCAAACCTGCAGAAGAGCCGGCTTCCTCTAGCCCACTGGTTCTCAACCTGTGGGTCGAGACCCACAGAGGGGTCACATATCAGATATTTATATCACAATTCATCACAATAGCAAATTACAGTTATAAAGTAGCAATGAAATAACGTTATGTTGGAGGGGGGTTCACCACAACATGAAGAACTGCATTAAAAGGTCACAGCATTAGGAAGGTTGACAACCACCAGGCTAGTCTTTCTCCTGAAGTCCCAGTTCCAAGTGTTGCAGCCCCAACAATCCAGTCAAACCAGCTAAGAATCTTCTTCCCAGGCAGCATAAACACACTGGGTCTGACTCCTTCCCACCCCTTGCCCTGACTTCTCTGTTCAGCTTCTAGATAAGCCGGGGTCCCCTGTGACTCAATTCTGATCACAAGCCAGTCTAGCAGGCCCTGCAAGAGTTAGCTCTTAAGACTGAAGTGTGGCATGGCCCTTCGATGCAGCATGCCCTCCCCTGCACCCCACAGCCTCTGAAGCAGCCAGCCATTAGTTTTCTCCTAGCCTCTCTCACCCTCTGCTCCTTTCCTCTGGAAAACACAGCCTCCTCTCCCAGAGGCCAGTGTCCTTCTGGGTCCTTACCTGGGCAGCAGCCTTCTGTGATAGTCACAGAGTAGCCCCATTGCGCCTTGGGGTTCACACTCGTAGGAGCCGTTCCTGTTCTGCAAGCCGTAGAGTAAAGCCACAGTGAAAATGGGGCTGCAGGAGGTGGGTCTTGCATCTGGCCTGGGTGTCAGTCTTGCATCTGGCCTGGGTGTCAGTCTTGCATCTAGCCTGGGTGTCAGTCCTGCATTTGGCCTGGGTGTCAGTCCTGCATCTGGCCTGGGTGTCAGTCTTGCATCTGGCCTGGGTGTCAGTCTTGCATCTGGCCTGGGTGTCAGCTATTTCTTGTGAGCTGCCTTTCTTGCCCCTGGAATAGTACAGGACACCTTCTGACCTTCCAAGGCTCCTCCTCATGAATGTCACCTGCTTGCCCATATCCGCCCTCAGGCCCCCATACTGCAGGACAGAAATGAGACCTTGATGCGTTCTAAATGTCTAGACAAGTAATTCCACTCAGAACTGCCAGTATTAAGGGAATCCTAATCATTGACACCCTATGCCGTACTATGGAGATTCATCGAGCTTTGCATAACATGCCAAGCGTAAAAGGAAGACTTTCAAGTATTTGTATATAATCTTTAAAGTAACCCATATGTTCAAGTGAGAAAATTGAGGTTGACGGAAGCCGAACAAGTTGATTGTTGTATCACCCTAGTAAACGTTGGCAACAGTACGAATCCAGGTCGTCTATGGGCAGACTCTGGTTAGAGTCAACACCAGGCCATGGTTTGCTGCATCCTGAGCTGGAGCACGTGGCTCTGGGTCTATAAAGGAACCCAGCCTCTGTCCTAACTTTGCCCTGGTGTGCAGGGTGGAGAGAGGGCTGGCAAACAAGCGGGACTCCCATTGTGTGTGTGGTGTGGGGGAAGGGAGCAGCCAAGACTGCATGTTTCCCTGGGTAGATGGGAACCAGGTACTAAATGTGCAAAGGAACAGAAAACCAAAGATAGGTCCGAAAACCTAGCTGCCGGCTCCCGGGACAGTCCTGCCAGATGTGCCCCACGTCTGTGTCCCAGTCACTCCTTTCCTTCATCTTTCTGGAAGTGCCTTTCTTTTCCACAGTAGAAAGTACATAAACTTTAGGGCTAGACTCCTCACCTGGCATTTAACAGCTGTGTGACCTCGGGAAGGTCACCCTCAGCGTTTCAGCCTCCCTCTCTGTGAGTGTGGGTAATACCACCTACCTGTTTGTGACCTTGGGTACAACACACTCAGTGTGCAGTGTATGAAAGGCATAACGATGCTGACATCACTGCCCAGCTTCCTCAGAGGGCTGGCCACCGTGGTTGTGTGGACTGGGCCCAGCGTGTGGGAACTGGCTCACGAGGGCCCTCACTGATGGCCATGGGCTGGCTGGCAGATGGGACCAACACTTTGTATCTCCTTGATAGAGGTCACCATCTCTGGGCAAGGGATACTCTGAGGATGTGCAGCGAGCAAACTTTTGTTGTCTAGGTTGGAGCTACCGGGAGAGGACAAATGGTCCCCAGGGAGAGAAGAAGGTAGGTCAGACCCCTTCCCACAGGGCTGAAAGCAACCTAAAGCTTCAGGAAAAGCAGAGACGGGGAATGAGACCCTCAAGCCCATGCCCGACTCAGGGTTGGGTCAGGGTCCAACCTGCACTTGGGTTTCACAGGAATGGGATGTGGATAGGGTACCCAAGATGGGGAAATCCTCCCATTGGAGAAGCTGTGCCTGCATCTTCTCTTGGGTTCTCTTAACTACTCGATCAGAGCAGGAACTGGTTACACAGCAAGGATTTGGGCTTATGTAGAAAATGGCTTTGCCACATGTCTCAGGAAGGCCAGAGGCACGATTCACCCAAGAGTCACTACAATGTCCTACCATGTTCCCTTGAGAGAGAGAGAGAGAGAGAGAGAGAGAGAGAGAGAGAGAGAGAGAGAGAGAGAATGGTGTGGAGCTGGATGGGCCAACAGTTTGTTTTCTGGAATTCAACCCCAGGGCACTGTGTGAGAGTGCCTGCCTTTCTCCTGGCAACAGGGTGGGAGTAAGGAGCAGGAAAGGCAGGTTTCCTGTCCCCCCAGGCTCTGCAGGACCAGGCCAGACTAGGAATTTCCTGCAGAACAGGGCTGTCATTTGCAGGGCTGCCGTTCTTCTCACGGCCTTGGACATGACCCTCGTCTCCCGCGTTCACGGCCTCTGATAGGTCCCACCCTAGGAAATTAACTAACCGCCCTAGGATGCAGCATGTGACACGTGGGGGATTATCAGATGCACGGATGGGAAGTCGCACGAAGATGACATCATCTCCAACCAAGACAAGCGTCACTGTACTTGGGAGCGGGGTAGTGGACACAGGTAGGGAGCGCCGCTCTGCTAATTTGTGTCTTCACAGGATCAAGGGAATCCTGGGGGCTTTCTGAGGGCTCCCTCGACCAATGAGAGATATGGGCTGAAAACCCAGGTAGGGAGGGAAGTTGAAGAGGAAATGGCTCCTCAGGGACCACCAAGGCTGGGTTTGTCCAGCAGCATCAGTCAGAGGCCACACTAAGGTTTGGCTCTGGCTAGTTGTCCCGCCTACTCCCCTAGGCAGCCCTGGAGGGCCAAAGGCCACATTCCCATGCCACTCCTGCTGGAGGCCAGCCAGGTTCAACCACAGCCTCCCTCTGCCCTGCCAGCCCCAAGCCTGAAGTGCCTCGGGTTTGGTCTGAGGGGAATAATCAATTTCAGTTTCCTGCAGGGAGGGCCCAAGGTCAATTCACTGAAAGAACTCACACTTTCTAGCAGTGTAGCAGGGGACCTACAGAATGGAGGCCTCTTCTGGCTCCTGCAGGCTCCTGTAGGCTCCTGGTAAACAGAGTTGGGAACCCTCGCCACCACCTGCACCCAGGAACTGAATCACAAATCTTTTGAAGATAACCTCACATCCGGGAAACAGGACGTGAATTGTCTGGAGACCCATTTATTCATTCATCAAGTACAGGTGCGTTAGAGTATCTGCATCTCCCCAGGTGCTGTGGCAAAGACACACTCCTGGCAGGGTGACAAGACCATTATGAAGAGCCAGTGAGAGGACAGAGGGTTCTGGAGGAGACCGTCCGGCTCTGGCACGTACGGCCCTTAGTCAACCATTTCTCAGCTTCTGCTGGAGGTCGGATAGAGAACAGGCCTAGATGTTGAGGCTATGTGAGAAAAGAGAGTCCAAGCAGCCCAGACCACCTGGCTCTCCTGGAGGCTGGGACAATGTGTCATCTATCCACTCACAGGCCTCTGTGGTCAGGATGGAGAGATAGCCGTTCATGAGGAGAGCAGAGTTTGCAGATAGAAGCACTCTACAGTCCCTGTGCTAGGGGTTGTTCTTGAAGGACCCAGCAGTCAAGATAAGCTCTCCAGACCCCAGTCTTTCCTTAGGGATCATCCCTAGCACTCCCTAACCTGCCATGACCAGAAATAAAGGACTTGTCCCCCAGAGTTTCCATGCTGCCATGGATAAACCAGGGTGAGGAGCCACGGGTGTAGGTATCTCTGGCATAAGGAGTCTAGGCCTAGCTGGAGGAGTCTCCTGGGGGTTGGGGGGCGTGGAGCTCAGGGATGGTTTCTAGTCACTGTCTACAGGGTCTTCAGGCACTTCAGGGACTGAGCCCTGCCCTCCATAGTACCAGGGCCTGTCAGACCTTGGGCAAATCAGTCCACTTGTTAGCCTGTCAGACCTTGGGCAAACCAGTCCACTTGTTAGCGTCTGGTAACTGAGTGAGTCACAGCAAGCAAGATATGATGACGAGTTACAAACCTCAGCAGGGGCAGTGGGTCACATCACCCTCCTGGGGCAACCTCTCCCCTCCCACGTGATACAGGAAGAGAAGATGGGTAGCCACTGGGGACTCTAGCATCTGAGCAGTGAGACTTCCACAGTGTGATTTAACTGGGAAGCCCAGAATAGTAGACAGAGCAGTCAGGGACATTGAGGACATAGGGTAAGCATTCGGGTGCTGCCTCCAGCCTGCAGTGGACCTGAACGGCTCCTTCAGTTCAACCACAAAATGCTCTCAGCCTGGCCCATCCTTCTCTCCAGCTCCAGGAAAAAATCAGGCAAATCAACCTAGCAGGCATAGAGCAGGCTGCTGTGAATATGTACCATGCACACGTATATGCACACTTCTCTATACAGTTCCTGTATGTGTATGAGCATACGTGTATGCAAGTACACATGTGGACCTAAATACATATGAGCACACATACTTAGATGTGCATATATGAGCGTATATGTATGGGAGGGGTTCATACCCTGTTGACAGCTCAATATTATACGTCGGAGCAGCTATATCATGCAACCCACAATCACAGTTAGGACAATGATCCCATAGTCACTGCTATTTACTAAACAGTGTCACCCCCCAGAATGTTGTATGCTGAATCCCCAATCCTCTAGTGCCTGGAAATATGACTGTCTTCTAAGTCAGCGGCTATAAAGAAGTGATTACATTAAAATAATAGCATTAGGGTGGAGGCCTTAATTCCATTTGACTGTCCTCCACGCAAACAGGGGAGAGGCCACATGAGGATACAGCGTGTCTATGGCCATCTAGAAGAGTGTCCTCAGAAGAAATTGCCCATTGATGCCTTCATCACAGTCCTCCAGCCTCTAGGATTGCGAACAGATAGTGTTCTTGTGTTCAAGGGCCCGGACTATTGTTATGGTAGACCCAGGAGACTTAAACAGTCGAGAAGCCACCAGGCTTAATCATAGGCTCCATGTTTGTCCTCAAGTCCTCGGGAGCTATTGCCTTGAGCCTAGCCCTGTTGGGCAAAGGCGGCAAGCCCCTCTCTCAGACCTCACTTTTGGCACAGGCTCACCCCACTTTCTTCTAGGTAGCTCCTTCCTGGCCAATTGCAGGCAGGCCATGGGGCTTTAAAGCACCAGAAACCTACGGACCTCTCTGCACGGCAGCCTGAGGTGTTTGCTTTGCCCTGGTCGGTTTCCTGCACATTTGGCTGCCTTAGCCTCCGACTCCAAGCTCCAGACCTGACTGCAGCAGGTATGGTATGACCCACTGAGAGTTCCCCATTGGCTTCTCAGACTTCTTCCTGGAGCAGAAGCACTGGGACCAGAAAGAAGAGCAGGAACGGGGTAGGGTAGCTGATCTCTCCTCCGGCAAGAACACCTAACAGGTGAGAAGCAGGCTGTGTGCACATGTGTTGTCCACACAAACACATGCATACATATAAGTATGTATATGTATGCATGTACATATATAATTATGTTCCCATGTACGTATATAATTATGAACCCAAATGCACATGAATATTACAACCAGGTCAGAAATTATGGGGAAACCCTTACCAACTCTCTTCTATGTACCCCAGAGCTGGGAGCCTCATGGAAGTACTGAGCCCTTCTGCACATGTCCAGCCAGCAGACCTTCTCACCCAGCAGGCCCTCAGGTGTCTTGCTACACAAAGATCAGAAGCCTTACTGTGCTAGTGATAACCAGCTCTGCGTCCAGGGACTGTGTCACTGAGCTGTGACAACCTGGTTACAGAGGAGGTGGCGGCTCTCTTTCTGCAGTGAATGGCTGCCTTGCTGTATCCATTTGTTTGTTTATCCAATGAGAACTAATGAAGCACCTGCTTGTGCAAGGCACCATGCTAGGCTTGCCCCAGGAAGGGTGAGTAAGCTGCGGAGAGGGCAGCTGTTGTGCAGGGATAGATGGATGACTAAGATGAAGATGAACAAGTCCTTTCTCTGTAAGCCAGTGGGTACCTGATGATGAGGGAGATAGACCCACACACGCACCCCAATAAACCGCCTTCTCAGAAGTCCCTTTTGGCTAGGCTGTATCGTAGGAGAGTCTGCTTGTTTTTCAAGCATGTTTAGGGGTTGGGGCTAGGGCCCCCAGCCGCACAGAGATCTATGTGTTCCTTGATCCGCCATGTAGACGTGCTTACTCTGTCATTCTGCAGGGGGATGTGAAGAGAATGGCTGAGAGAGACTGTGGTCATAGTTCTAGGGTGCAGGACAGGCAGCTGAAGAAAGCTGCTCCCCGAGACCCTGAGCATGTTATCTCATCCCTCTGGTTCCCCAGGCTGCTGCCATAGCTTGAGGGATGGACATGCTGAGGGTCTACCAGGCCTGAAGAGACTTCTCTGTTGGTGAGTCCAAGACTAGCTAGGATGATTGTTGGTCCCTCCGTGTCTACGGCAAAGATCCATCCTATTACTTGGGCCCAAGCTCTGGTTCCCCAAGGGCCTCAGCTCTCAGACACCTGCAAACCCAGGGGCAGAAGGTGGATGGGGAAGAAATGCGGAACATGCTGACCGATGGCATCTCAATTGAGTCCTCCCTCCATGCCTTGTATTTCCACTCTATATTTCTTCTCTCTCCTCAGATGTCACTCCCCCTTTGCTAATATGAAGTTACATTAAAAAAGCATAGCACCTCACAAAGATCCTTTTATTGACTTGATATAATTGCATCCGTCCCGCCGACCTGAGTTCCCATCTGAAGACAGCCTATCTATGAGCAGAAAACTTCCCTCTAGCCTGAACAACATGTCTCTCGTAATCAGTCTTGTGTCGTATTTATGTCTCCAGGAGCTCTCCCATGGCCATGCGTGCTTTAGGAGTGGCCATCCCTTTACAAGTGAGGAGGGATGCCTCTACCAAGGGTCCTTTGTTCTCTGGTAGGCTCTGCTCCAAGTTTTGCTCTGTACCATGGCAATTTCTTGCACGAGGTCTGCATGTGATTGTATGTCACTAATGGACGGGAATTCCTTCGAAGAAGTGCATTGTTGGCTAACTTTGTCATGGTGTGAATGTCCTAGGGTGTGCTGACACATCCTGGATGGTGTATCCTATTACACACCTATAGTCGATTGGAGAGAACGGCTTAGCCCATTGTTACACACTTGGAAAGCATATTACCACTGGAAATACTGTAGAGAACTATAACTCAGTGGGGCATATCTGTGCATCTGAATATCTCTAAGCAAAGGAAAGGTACAATACTAGGTGATAGGACTTTCTCAGTTTCATTCCTATCTTTTAGGACCACTCTTGCCAAATATAACCTCACTGTGCAGTGCATTACAATCATAGCGTCAGTCCTTTTCTCTCCATGCCCACCACACCTATTGCCAGCACTGCACTAAAATGTTCTAGTCAAGGTCTCCAAAGGTGCTCATGTCATTGGAGCCATGATGACTTCCTGTTCAGTTTGCGGGCAACATTTACTGGCTTCCAAAGTCTTGTCACTTGAATGTTCTCAAGGCTTCAGAAACGTTCTTTGGGCTTGCGGTGGGTGGGTGGGCTCTCTTCCCTCCTTTGCTTGCCCTTTCTCCTCTTCCGCTCTCCTCTCCTCCTCTCTGTCTATGTTTTCTCCCCTCCCTCCCATGTCTCAGGCTTGTCTTTGGGCTTAGTCTCTATGTCAGCCCTTGGCCACAGGTGCTCAGTCCTCCTCCAGATTCCTCCACCTAAATGATGTCATTGCTCCTCTCAAAGCCACCCTCCTTGTTGCCTCCCACACTGTGTCTTCCATTCTGATTTCCCCACTGAGATAGAGGCTCACATCAACATGTCACCTCCCTTTGGCTATGTATCAGGTTTTCAGGATTAGCATCGATGAAGGCAGAACTTTCCATTTCTGACCCAACCCCAACCTGGTCTTTCCAGTCTTGATAACCAACAAGAGACACATCAGAGTTCTGAATAGAAAGCTTCCCAGTGGCCCTTAAAACATACCTCCGTATAGATGTTAACATGTGTAGCAATGAGCACACTGCAGACCATATAGATTATGTGCATTATAGACTCTGGGTAGTTTCCCCTCGAGACTAGATGGCCTGGAGAGCTCTTAGTACATGCGTGTGCACAAATATTCTCTCTCTGTCTCTCTATCTGTCTCTGTTTCTGTCTGTCTCTCCCACACTGCCTCTGCCTTGTGAGTGACCTCAGTATACAGACCTTCATAACTAGTATGAAACTCTCAACTTCAGCATATCCTCTGCTACTTGGAAAGAACCACAATTTCCAGAAACCTTTCCTCTACCTTTCCTCTCAATTATAATCTTACAGGCAAATCAGGAGGAAGACAAGCAACTCCAATGGGTTAGAGGGGTTAGGGTTAGGTTAGGGTTAGGGTTAGGGTTAGGGTTAGGGACGGACCCTAATACTCATTCCTTCATTTATCCCTTTAGCACTAACCCCTGTGTCTGGCAACGTGCTACCCTGTATAGAAGCGGAGGGAGTCAGAGACTTAAACCCGGGTCTCAGGCGATGAGATAAAGCTGAGCAGTGGAAGTAAAGAAACTCAAGTCGGGGGCTGGAAAGATGGCTCAGTGGTTAAGAGCACTGACTGCTCTTCCAGAAGTCCTGAGTTCAAATCCCAGCAACCACATGGTGGCTCACAACCATCTGTAATAAGGTCTGATGCCCTCTTCTGATATGTCCGAAGACAGCTACAGTGTACGTACATATAATAAATAAATAAATCTTTAAAAAAAATAAACTCAAGTCACGGTCCCCAACTTCACGTGCTTCAACATGAAATTTTAACCTTACCTTGGTGTGAAAGTGACAGTTCTTCACTTTGAATTTAGAATCTTGATCTTTTCCAGGCTACTCACGTGCAGCAGGATCCTCCTTTGTGATGCTGGGGCGTGGATGAACCCAGGATGGCAAGGCGAAGCCACCCCGGGGGTACACAATGTGCACCCTCTATATAAGTGTTAAACACTGGACCGTGGAGACCAAAAACTGGAAGGAAAGGCCGAACAGAGCCTTAGAGGTCCCCTGTTCTGGGACTCCATGTGGAAGACCAATGCCCACACGAGTCCTGGCATTTAAGGGGCAACTGGATGAGCAGTTTCACAAACTGTGGGGCAAGTCTGTGGGCGCCTCACAGGACATCTCTTCAGAACACGTGCATGGGAAGGCTTCCTGTGGATGGCATGTCCAAATTGAGGAGAAGATGGAGTTAGAAGAGGCAGAGGCAGCAGGGTGGGAGGTAAGAGGGAGAGGTGGCAGGGACCTCTGACACACTAGACTGCAGAAAGGCACCCCTGCTCCTCTCTGGGATGCTCTAGCCAGTCCATCGTCAGGACCCTATGACCCATGTTTTCAGTTATTCCATTATCATGACTTCTATGTCTGGAGTTATACTGGCCTATATAGAAGCTGGGGAGTCAGGAATGAGTAAGCCCAGGTCTCTATAGGTGACTACATAAAGCTGAGCTATGACAGGAAATGAAAAGGAGGTCCCAACCCAAGACTACACCCTCTATACAGAGGGCATGGCTGGGGCCATCACTACACATCCCTGGGCTCCAGGGTGCTTGCTAGCCATGCAGAAACTTGTCTCTGAACTGGTCCTGTTTCCCGAAGAGCCTGTCTTTCTGCTCAGTTCTCCTGCACTTACTACACACACAGGCCACGGACATGCGCACCGTCTCTTCGTGCGCACACAGAGACACATTTCATATCTTCTCCCACCCTGCCTCTGCCCCATCAGTAACCACACTGTTTAGACCTTCACAACCACCACGACACTCCTAACTTCAGGACTCCTCTGCTACTTGGGAGGAACTACAGTATCTAGAAACTTCGACCTTCCCCTCTGCCAGTTGTAATCTTAAACTCAAAGCAGGAGGAGGGAATGCAGTCCAAATGGCACATTCTACATAACAGCTTGGTTTGGGCAGACTTCTTAGAAGAAGAGGCTGTCTGTAACCTGGGTCTCTAGGAATCATGGGATAGTGAAAACGAAAGATTTTGCGGTTTTTGTTTTGTTTTTGTTTTTAATGATAAATTTGGCCTTTCAGGATGCACTTATAATTGGCCTGGCTTCAGGTAGGGCTGGATCTAGAGTCCAGAGTAACGTCAATAGCACTTTGTATCTACTCTATTTCCCAAGTGCGTTCTTTCCAGATCTGAGACCAAACTGATTTTAGTGTGGAGCCTCCTCACCAGGAAAGCCTTAGAGGACTCTGATTGGCCCAGTATGAAGGGACGTGCCCAATTCTGAGCCAATCCTTATGACTAGAGACACGGAGTTCTCTGATTAGCCAGCTCCTAGATGTGTCCCTACTTCTCTAACCAGGCCAGCTCCGTGAGAACTGCACGGGATGGGCGTAAGGAAGCAGGCTCTGTTGTTATTAGCACAACCGGGGAAGTAAAACAAACGAACAAAACCCCGAATCAATAGTACTCGAGGACCTCCGCCCTGACTAACAGTCCTCTCTTTGCAACTTCACACTCCTTAAGCTCCCGGACAATGTAACCAGCTTGTTTATCAGGAGATAATGCTAAGCCCAGTGGTCTTATCGCTTGTTCTGTTCTCTTGTAACAGGGACCAAGAATCCTGTGGGGTCCCTTGAGCAGTTTATCTTAGAACAGTGGTCCCCAACCTTCCTAATGCCGTGACTATTGTTTTGGTGGCCCAACCATAAGATTATTTCTTTGCTACTTCCTAATTGCAATGTTGATACTGTTACGAGTCATAATGTAAATATCTGATACGCGACCCCCCGCAGGTTGAAAACCACTGGGCTACAGCAATGAATTTGGAGCTCCCAAGTAAAACCTTCCTTAGAAGACTGGGTGGGACAAGGACATTGTTTTTTCTCCACACTAGCTGAAGGCATCTTTAAGCTGGACAATGACGCAGGGGGCAGCTCCACCTTTGTGTGTTGACCGAGCAGCTGAAGGTTAGGCTCTCGGTGTCATCGAGACTTCCCAGACGGATTCTGAAGCTAAGATCTGGTTCAGTGGAAAGAGGTCATGACCTTCTCCTCTGCCTGCCTCAGGGAGAAGTGAATCAAGTGAGCAGCCCGGGCAAGTCTGCGTTTCCCTAGTTTCCCTGCCTTACCATGTGGGATCCCTCTGTGGCAACCTTTATGTTTCATCCTTACCAACCGACACATTTTAGGATGCTCGGACACAACTCAGGGTTTGAGGAGATACTATCTATCATTGCAGGGAAGGCAGGGCACCGGAACTAGTTCTTAGGTGGGGTGGCAGGAGCATGGAGCCATGTTCTCATATCTTGGTGAATCAGGAATCAGACAGCTTTGGACCAGAACTGAGACTAGGCTATAGGCCACAAGAGGTCCAGCTTCCAGCAGCCAATTTCCTCCAACTAGGACCTGACACCTAAAGGTTCCACAGCTTTAACAGACAGCACCACCAGCTGGTGACCAACTGGTCAAATACATGAGCACGTGGGAATTTCAGATTCAAACCATGTCAGGCGCCTTTCCCACAGTCCTCCAAGGTACAGCATCTTTGTCAAATGCCGGCTCTTGTCACTGGAATGTTCCTACATGATGCTTCTCATGCTATGTGCCCATGGATTTCTAGAAAACAGACTTTGTTCTTCTTCTTAATGAATTCTCATGAATCCATCAGTCATTTTTGGATTTGTGCCCATTACATGCCAAGGGCCTGTTAGCAGCAGAAAGCTTTTCCCTGGAGTTGTGTGTGGTCCAGGAAAGCAGACAGGCACAGTTATGACACAACAGGATAGGGGTATGTGCACGGTATAGCGAGGGTACAGGGTAGCAATAAGTCAGTCTAGGGCGGGGTGAGCGTAGAGAGGGAAGTAATGAAACGGAAGCCACTTTATGACCATTCATTGACCAGACTCTGGTACAACTGCCTCATTCACTTAAGGTATTTGTTCTCATTATTTTGAAGTGTAAACATATAGGATAACATTGCATAATGCATAAGTAGTATAAATCTACTTACATTTTATACAACACAGAGTTGAGTTAAGTTTATTTAGGTTTATGTGCTATATGCATTTAAATGTGAATACATAATTTGGCAAGGAGGCATCCTGTGTGGGGATTACTCAGGGCTATGATGAGACTACAGAGGACATAGTCTGTCTGAGAGGACACTCACAGAGGGAAGGGGGCCTGAAGGTGGGAAGCAGGAAGCCTAGACTGGGTCCCACTGTCCGGGTCCTGAGTGAAGCCTTGCCCACAGTCCAGCACAAAGTGTCTCAGGCGCGGGATCCCACATAAATCCTGTTTGCTTGAGTCTGCTGGAGTGGGGTGGGCTCGATCGCACAGCTGGGGAGGTGCAGAGCCAAGACACCTCATGCTCCGGCTCCAGCACCTTGGCATTTGACAGGTTCTTGTCAAGAGAGGACGGGAGGATTTTGTGAGTTTGAGGCTAGCCTGGTCTACATAGCAAGCTCCGGAATAGCCAGGGCTACACAAAGAGACTGTCTCAAGAAAACAAACAAACAAAAACCAACCAAAAAAAATGGAAAGAAGTGGGTGTCTGTTGATGTGCCTAGAAAGGCTGGTTTTGATACCGAGCAGAGCAGAAGAGAAGGTGTGTGGCTGGGAAGAACCAGGTATCTGCAGAGCACAGGGGGTCCTGCGACTTCCAGAGGTGAGCGCCCTTGTCCTTCCCAAGACAGTGAGAAGGAGATAGGTAAGGACAAAGGTCTTAAGCATGCTAGAACACTTTCAGGTAGGTGTGTGTGTGTGTGTGTGTGTGTGTGTCGTCATGTGGCTGGGCACACAGGAGTCCAATTATTCCAAGCTGAGCCCTTGGGAACCTTCCCAGAATTTATTGTCTATACTAAGTCATTCTCTTATCTCGGGTGGCCCTTTGAGGCCTTTGACCCCACTGCTGGGTGAGGCAGGAAAGGGGAGGAATTTGCCCTTTTGTGTGTCTCAGGTCTCCAGGCCCTGCTTTCCCAGGCTCTGTCCCTGCCCCTGAACCACCCCTCCCTTGTCATTATGCTCCCAGTCATTTCTCTCATCCTGTCTTCCCCAGCAGGCCCCCGAACCAGGAGCCTGAGGCCTGAGGCCAGTGTTTATGATTTAGGAAGTCCTGTAATCCCTGCCTACCTGCCTGGCTTCTCTCACGCATCCCACTCACCCTAGTCAGGCTGCAGGTACCTCAGTCCCTCCTTGGAAGCCCCACAGCTGCTATACTGTTTATATGATTGCTGCAACCAACCACCATAGCCGTATTTCAGCTTGAAATCAGTGACTCACATTTCTGGAGGTCAGATGTTTCAGAATGGCTCCTTACCGGGAAAACCCATGCCGGGAGGGTTGCGATCCTACCCACTCCTGCTTTTTCCCAGGTTTAATCAGCTCCCTGGTGACCTGCTTCTGGTCCCTCCCTTCCTCTTCAGAGCCAAAGAGCAGCAGCATCTCCGCATCTCCTGTGTTCCGAGCTCTGTGCATCTCCCCTTTGCCTCTTCCTGATCCTCTTGCTCACCTCACTGAGGAACCTTGTGATTTCTCTGGACCACCAGACGATCCAGAATGACTTCTCCAGCTCAGGGTCCTTAACTTAATCATATTTGTGAGGCTCACTGGAACGTGACAGCAGCAGGAGGAGGATACAGATGGGAGGCCATTATGCCTCTCTCTGGATCATGGCTGTACCTTGGCATGACTGACTCCCTCTCTTCTCTCTCTCTCTCTCTCTCTCTCTCTCTCTCTCTCTCTCTCTGTGTGTGTGTGTGTGTGTGTGTGTGTGTGTGTGTGTGTGTGAGAGAGAGAGAGAGAGAGAGAGAGAGAGAGAGAGAGAGAGAGAGACTCAGTGGCTGGAAACACAAAACCAGGTGTGCTCTGCCACTCCATCGGACTTGCAGATGGGTTAGCACAGATCTATCTAGCACCAGACACCAGCATGGGCTCTCAGAGAGCCTGCCTGAATCCCCTTGCTCTTCCCATTTCCTTCACTGGACCGGTAGCTACTCATTTTTGATGACGTAGCTCTGTTGGCTGGCCCTGCTCTCTCCTGATACCACAGCTGACTGTTCATCCCTTCTCTGGGCTTTCACCCTATTCTCTGTTTCCTGTGTCCTGACACTGATTTCAGGCCATTGGGGATACACACGAGTTGGTCAATGCTTCCCCATCCAGGATCAGCCGAGACCCTAGGGACCTCTGCTGACAGGGCGATTACCCCGCTAGAGATTTCCAGTTAGTGCTGGTTGTTCTATGTTCAGGCTTCAGATAGGCTGTGGAACCACTGGGAAGAAGGCAGACACGACGCCAGTGTAGGTACCGAGTTAGAGGTTCCGGAGTGACAGGGAAGTGGTGTTTGAGAAGACAGGGTAAGAGGGTAATCCCCTCACTTTAGGATGCCAGGACTGAAGAAGAGGGACGCTTGAGACATCCAGTTAAAGGGGTAGCTTAGCACACATCTGATCCCTTTCCTGACATCTCACTGCAGGGACAATGGTGACCTTTAAAAGATCATAAACCACAAGAATGAGGGAAACAAGCGGGTGGGGGAGAGGGGCCAAGGAGAGGAGGAGATGATGGAGAAGAGGAAGAGGAGGAGGAGGACAAAAGAGGACTGGGCTGAGGAGGGATTCAGAATGGATACACTCTGAATTCCATCCTGTTGTGGTCAGAATCCCTGCAGCAGGGGTAAAGAAGGGAGGGCACGTGAGAGATGGGTAAAAGGTGCTGAAGAAGGGTGTGTGTGAAAAAGATGCCCAAATACAGTTACAGGGGCTGCCGTGCCTCTCAGTGGCAGAGCAACCCCCTATCGTATGCAAGGCCCTGCGCTCCAGCCCTAGCACAAGGGAGGAAATGGGCGAGAAGGGGAAGTTAAAGAGAAGGAAGAGAGGAAGAGGAGGAAGGAGAAGGGGAAGGAGGAAGGGAGAAGAGGAAAAGAGGAGAGATGGGAGGAAGAGGAGGAAGAGAAAGGGGGAGGAGTCAAAGGAGGAGGGAGATCAGGAAACTCTTTTGCTCCTGGCTCCCTTCTGTTTCCCACTCTTTAGGGTGTTAAGCTCAGTGGAGGGGTGAGCACTGGGTACCCTAGACACAGAGTAGAGGAAACTGAAAACTCTCGCCAGCTTGGGAGGAAATCTTCAATTCTCAGGTTGGGAGTTCACTGAAAAAAGACATGCCCAGGTCCCTCCCCAGTGCAGTCTGTGTTTGGCAAATCCTACCTTAGCCTCGCATAATATAAAAACCAACATGCTAAGAACAAAAGCAAAATGCCCTTGCTAACTGAAAACCCTGGCGGCGGCAACAGAAGTGCTAGGAGATAAGGCTCAGGCAATCTAGAAATTAAGACAAACTAACCAAAAGATCCATCTGCCTTCTGCGCCTTGATGTCATGAGGACAAAGATGCGTCAGACACATGGGATCGCAAGCAAATTCCCTTCCATGTAACCTTTCTTGTCTGGAGGATGTGCTCCTCCAAATTAAGAGTAACCAGAAAGGGTTAAAGAGCAATGGGGGAGGGGCATTAGAGGACAAGGCATCTCCAGATGCTTGGGCAACAGTCACAGCTGGATGTGTAGCTCAAGCAACAGGCTTGACTCAGATGGATGCCAATAGTGTCTGGACAGTCTTTCCAACCCTGGATGGACCCGGGGGGGGGGTGTGGCACAGAGAAAGACCTGCCTTGTCTGATATTGACCATATATTCTCCATCCTTGCCTGGGGACTACTGCAGAGGAGTCTGATTGGCCCTGCTCCTAAGAACTGAATGTAAGCCATGGTCTTAGCAGGAAGCAATGAACAACTCCTTGCTCTCCTAACACCGGTGCCCCAGCTGCAGGGACCCTGTACTGCTCCTGGCTCTCTGGTGGTTTGTGCAGCCCGGCTCGGTGGGCTAAAGCTCTGGTTGCTCTTGCAGAGGACTTGGGTTCGATTCTAAGCACTCATGTGGCAGCTTGTAACCATCTGTAAGTCCAATCCACATGGATCTAGTGCCCTCTTCTGCCCTCTGAAGGTGCCAGGCACACCCATGGCGCCCTGACATACACACAGGCAAAACTCTCATACACATAAAATAAATAAGAGAACTTTCTTTTAAGCTTAAAAGAAAAGATGGTTTTCTGTCACCAATTCTTTCCTGTTATTGCTCCCAAATTTCTGCTCTGTGGGATGGGCTCCACCTTGTCATGGTGTTCTTTCTTTCTTTCTTTCTTTCTTTCTTTCTTTCTTTCTTTCTTTCTTTCTTTCTTTCTTTCTCATTAAAGATTTATTTATTTATTATATGTGAGTACACTGTACTGTAGCTGTCTTTAGACACCAGAAGAGGGCATCAGACCTCATTACAGATGGTTGTGAGCCACCATGTGGGTACTGGGATTTGAACTCAGGAACTTTGGAAGAGCAATTGGTGCTCTTAACCCAGTGAGCCATCTCACTAGCCCTGTCATGGTGTTCTTTAGGCAGCAAAGGACCTCAGGGCACCTGATGTGCAGTGGAGTATAAGGCCCAGAGGGAAGGAGAGAAGAAACTCAACCAGCAGCAGAATATTGGAAGCAGAAGACACACAAACAGCCCTAGCCATCCCCAAGCACCCCGAGGAACATTTAGCATCTTCAGCTCATGTGTAACAAGGATTCACTTTTCTGTACCATTTAAATTAATTGCCATGTGATCTATTATCACCTGAGACACAGAAGGTACCCAAAAACTAAAATGTGGGACACCCATAGAACAAGTGAGATGTTAAAGGTGGGCGTGGCCCACAAACGCAGGAGCAGTTGGAAGGACCGTTAAATGAGAAGTCTCAATTTATGCTCCCCCCAGCGCTGGGGACAGAGCCCAGTGTAGCCCAGGTAAACACCTTGCCCCCCAGGCTACATCCTCGGAGTCCCCAGCTTTTCTAAAACCAGTTCCCACAGCTGGGCTTCCTTTTGCCAGCTCTTTCTATCCAGTGAGGTTTCTGAGAGGTAGACTTCTGCCAAGAAGGAAGGTAGACCACAACACAAACCACCCTAGCTGAGTGATCAAGGCCATGCTAAGAGTCCTTGGGAAGCCCAAGGCTGACTTGGAGGTCAGGAGACCAAGAATTCTGAAGCCACAAGCTAGGAGCTGCGCTATCACTGTTTCACTCTGTGGCTAGACTAGATTTCTGCTACTGTCACACCGAAGGGTCAGAGGTCTTCATACCACACCCTCTAAAGAAAACCTCTGCATTCTTCTTCATCAACATTGAGACAATACAGTCTTGTCCCCAGGGCCTTCCCTAAGGAGGCTGCGAGACATGTCTGACTTCTGCCATCACTGAAAGGGATTGACAATGTGGGAAATTCTCTAGCATAAGGATTTTGCGCAAAACAAGAGAGATGGGGGAGTGGGAGGGGGAGAGAGACAGGGAGGGAAACAGCTTGTTTTACAGCACAGAGAAGAACTTAGGAAAGCAAGCGTGTAGAAGCCAGATTCACCATAGACTCTTTATCTGACTAGAGCCACAGTGTGTCCTGAGACCATGACCCCTGACCCCCAGTGTCCTGTTGGTACTTGGGCCCACAACCCCTGTCTACTCCTCAGCGTAGAAGCCAGCCCTGAGCCTGCTGCCCCTACCCTAGGACTAAGCCTTTGGAGTTCAGAAAGCCTCTCCAAAGATCTGGCTAAGGTACAAGAGCTGCAGAGGATAGTGTCAGGGCAGCTAGTAGAAGCTATGAACCAGCCCTACGGATTTATTCCATGCCACAGAGAGTCAGCCGTCCGGGACTTGTCTGTGGGATAATGTCTAAGGAAAGAGCTAGGGCCCTGCATCCAGACTGAAAATGAGACAGGTTTTCTGAGCTGGGTTGTGCATAGAACTTAGGAGACAACAGGCTGCATCTCAACGTCTCTCTGTCCATCGGCACATCACCCAGTGTCCTGAGCAGGGGCTCTAGTGTATAGAAGGGAAGTAGGCCCCAGATGAAGAGGGAGTCCTGTGAAGAGAGGGGTTAAGGGGAGCAGAGATAGTCAATGACCTTCTGGAACTTTCCAGAAAACAGGGTCACCTCATGGCGCGTTTCAGATTGTAAGTCAAGCCTATGAAATAAAATACCTTGTAATCTCAGTGCTGAGACAGGACCTGGGGTGAAGCAGGAGTAGACAAAAAACGATTACCTGCCTCTGTCTGCCTCAACTTCCCCATTTGTCCCCCCTCATCCTGGTTAGGAGAAGTTGCTGGCAGCCTCTTCCCATTAACCGCAGTCAGGGGGCCAAGGTGGGCAGCCTCCAAGCTGAGGAGACACCTCTTCCCTGCGTTCCACCAATCTGGCGCCCCAGGGCCAGACTGTGGAGGCCTTGGGGCCTGGCATGGGCCACAGGAGGGAGGTGGGGCGGGGGCGAGAAGATGAACTCATCCTTTCCTTCTCTCAGACTGTGCTCTGATCATAAAACCCCAGACGCTGAGCAAGTGGCCTCAGGTGTGTGCTCGCCAGCCAGTTTCGCTGGGATACTAGTCAGGAATGGCAGGAGGCTGACCTGGTTTCGGTGGAGCGCTGGAGCAGCCCTCCTCTCTTCTTGCCTGGCCTGGCCCTATGGTTTTTCCCCTCCCCCGCTTCCCTTTTCTTCTTTCTGGAGATGCTAGCCCTATATCAGGGCCCGGAAAAGCAAGGGAGTTCTTAGAGGTGTTCTAGGACAAGTCCCTTCTCCAGGGAGAGAAAAATAAAAAGCAAAACAACAACAACAAAACTGTGGCACCCCAGAAGCCAGAATCTAAGTCTTAGCCCTTTCCCAACCTTGTTGTCCCATTTCTACCCCCACTACCAAACCGTGGGGTCCCGGGAAGCCTCACCCAAAGTCCACGTGAGAAACCAAAGCTGGGGATGTCCCGTCACTAAGCAGCCAATGGAGACCACGCAAACAACGCTGCGATCTGGCTGTGCCGAAGAGAAGGGCCAGCCCTCTACATCCTCAAGGGGCCACTCCAAGTTCTTAGCCTCCTTGAGACAACATTAGTACCTCAAAGATCTAGACTTCTCCCTGGTTTGTGCTTTATGTGGGGAAACTGAGACCACAAGAGGAAGGGGACAGATAACCATCAGAGGCCTCAGCTCATCCTTGTCCCTCCCTCTGTGTCTTCTGGAAAGGCATGGAAAGGATCAAAAATAGAGGCAGAGTGCTGTGGGAGGCTGGGGGCTCGTGTGAGGGAGCAGAAGGCAGAAGCCTTGCTTTTGTCGTTCTTGCCCTGACTCCCAGAAAAAAGGCTGATGCGGTGACCTGGTGTCGGTGGTGTCAGAACAGTAGAGGCAGAGGCTACTGGATCTGTCTGGGCCTGCCTGGCCCTGAGCATCCCAGCTATAGTGCTGTGGTTCTGACATAGTTGCTACCCTCAAGTTTATCTTAGACATTCCAGAGCTGTTGGAGAGAACATTTTCCTCATCAGAAGCTGGAGAGCCATCCAAAGGCCGTCTGTGTCAAGCCAGTGCTGTGAGAAGGACCCTTATGCTCTCAGGGGACTCAAAGTCGCCACCCAGTTGGTCTTATTGCTGGTAACCATGGAAACTCAGAGGATGAGGCTGCCTCCTCCAGGAAGACAGGGTGGGGAGGGAGAAGCATTTGCCAACAACTCAGGGCTGAGTCCTGACTGGCTTCTAAACGGCTCTCCAATCCTGAATGAGTTGCCATCCTGACAGGTCCCCACCCCTGTGAGGGTTTATTTCTGGCTTTTGCAGGTGAGGCGTGTGCAGGGGACCCAGGGTAGGCTGGTTCACTAAGGAACAGATGACGAACCTAGTAGGCCCTCAAATAGTGGTGGCTGAGGACATTAAAGCTGTCCAGGAAGTCCTGTCAAACACTACAGTGGTCAGGTTTCAAGTCTTCCTTTCTGTAGTGTCTGCCTCTCAAGTGAGCTCAGTCACTGACTTCTTTCCTCTCCTGGGCCAGGGTAGGTGATGGAAAACCGGTCTCCTCCCACCAGTGCTCTGTTCATGATCCCTGAAATGTGGGAAGGACACTCCCTGAGGAGTGGAGGATCTGATTCTTGGCTATCAATATAATGTGATCCTTTACCATAAAAAGGGACAATACAGGGACAGGGTGATGGCTCAGCATATAAAGCATCTGTGCAAGTGTGAGGACCTGAGCTCAGATCTGCAGCACCCACACAGAAGCCAGGCAGGCATGGCAGCCACCTGTGAGCCCGGGCAACCTGGCTATCTAGAGCAGCCCAAATGCAACTCCTAGCCTCTACATGCGTCCTCATGTACGCAAACTCATGCACGTGGACAAATGCACACATTCATGCATAACACATACACACACAAGACAGAACAAGGAAATCAAGAATCAAGAACAAAATTGTAGCGTGTCCAGTAGCAGCCTGAGAAATGACAATATTGGCAGTGTTAGCATGAAACAGCTAGGAGAAGCCTAGTGAGCAGACAGAATTCCAACTTGGAAAAACGCTGCAAAGGGCAAAATTGTAGCCCAGAACTCAATACAAGGGTTGCCTGATCAACAGAGGGCGGGGATGTTTGTAGGGAGATAAAGACACTCAGCCTATCAAACTGTGCATCTGAAGATAGAGTCTCTCCACTACTAAACCTTAATAAAGCTAGCTGGGAAAGATCTTCCAGATGGTAAGATGTGGTTCTAGATACCACCCTTGTGCCTGGCTACATCCAGGGATGAAACTTCTAAGAAACACGAAGGAGTGTGCAGCTCTGACTAGTAAGCGATTAAGTGACCAGGGAAAGTGGGGACTTTGAGGAAGATGGTTCTGGAACATCTCAGAGGTGTTGTCTTAGGCTGCAGATGAGTGGGCTCGGTCTCAGTAAACTTATCCCAGCCTCCCTCCCTTCCCTGAGTCTCCGTGCCCCTACCCACATCTGACAGCCCCACTCCAGGATCTGCCTGAAGAACGCTCCATCTTTTAGAACTATCAGAAAGTACTCCCTTAGTCACCCAGTGTTTTGTGTTTCCTTCTTCCAGCCCAGTATGGGAGTGAGGGGTACAGACTCATCCAAGCTTGGGTCCTTGGCTTAGCATACAGTACCAAGGAACTACTCTCTTCCTGACACTTCTGGAAAGTTCTGGGCAAGACTGACCTCTTTTTCCCCCAGCCTCGTCCTCCTGACATCTGCTGCTGCAGACTCTACCCCATTCTGATCTTCTGCCCTCCCTGCCTCTAAATGCTTACACCCTCCAGTGGCTCTCGCTCTGCAGGGTTGGTCTGCTACACTGAGGGGGGAGACTTGACTGTCAGCGCTGCTTCTTTCTTCTCTTCCCTCTATCCTGTCCCTGGAACTCCAGGGTCCTGGGGACAGGACTGGGATATTTTGTCTGTGTTTTAGAATTAATATTTACTCTTAAATACTAGTTACTTCTGCTGCACAGGGAAGAGCAGTTGGGACAGTTCAAGGCCTGGGTGCTTTGCTGAGCCACACAGCTGAAAGGCCTGGACTGGGCCAGCTAGAGTCAGACGCCGCAGGACTCAGGATCAAGAACCAGAGTCTCTGGATCTTTCTCGCCTCTGTGGCTGGCTCGCTCTCTCCCTCTTGTCCCCTGGTCTCGCTGATCGTCTGCTCATCTGCCTCTGCCTGTTCTTTCTCTCCTGTCCTGTATATGTAATATGCATATATACATGAATACACACATACATGAATACACACACATGAATACACACATACATGAATACACACACATAAACACACATACATGAACACACATATACATGAACACAAATATACATGAATACACACATACATGAATATACACACATAAATACATATATACATGAACACACAATACATGGACACATACATGAATACACACATGCACGAATACACACATAAATACACACATACATGAACACACACATGAATACACATACATGAACACACACATACATGAACACACAATACATACATGAACACAAACATGCATGAATACACATACATGAATACACACATACATGAATACATACAAGAACACACATACATGAACACAAACATGCATGAACACACACATGAATAAACATACATGAATATAAATCTGTACATGAATACACACATGAATATACATGTACATGCATACACACACATGAATACACACATACATGAATATACACACATGAATACATATACATGAATACACATACATGAATATAAATCTATACATGAATGCACACACATGAATATACACACATGAGCACACATATACTGCTTCTCTTCTTCAGCCAGAAAGCAAGACTGAATCATAATAAACCCCTCAGCCAACGTATGTACCTGGACTGAGCAAGCCAGAGCCATCAAAGCATACCCTATCACTTTGTCAGTTTTTTCCAGCTCTGTGTGTGTTGCCTTTCAGCTGGACCTGTCCTCATGGGGTCCAGACCTGGTCCTGGCCCAGGTCCAGGGGTGGGAGGGCGGGGCCATTAACTCTACTCCAGCTCTTGTCCGGGAGGCCTAGGACCTGGATGAACTCCAACAGGGCCTTGACTGCCTTGTCTCCATGGCCATCGGCCTGGGAGGCTAGGGCTAGGGCCTGAGGGCTGAGACAAAGTCCCACTCAGCCTCGGCCTGCAGAATCCCCTGCCCTAACCTGAGCTTACATCAAAAGACCTTGGCTCTCAGATGTGAAGGCTCCAGCTATAAATCTGGAGAATCTGGCCCTGCAGCTAATGAGCTGTCCTGGCTGGCTGGAGCAGGGACTGAGAGATCCCGTTTCACTCAGGGGCCGTCTGAGTGAGGGGTTCCTGGGGACCTTGAGACCCAGACTTCCCATCTCCCTCCCCAACCCCCCCAGGACCCTGCTTGGTGGGCCAAGGCCCTGTATGTTCAGTAAATCCTGGGGTCGGTGCCTTGGAGGGCTTAAGGAGTCCTTTTTTGTTCTCTGAGCTCCCACCCCGAGGGGCCCTAAGGGCTGCTCCTGGGCCCAGTGCTGGCCCCACAGGAATTTTAACCACTAACATCTGGCCCCGGAAGAGCACATGTCCTCACCTCCTTTGATTGCCCTCACACAGGGGACTTTTTCCATTTTAATTTGAGGTGACCTCTGACCTGTATTCTCATTCCCATAGATTCCAGATATTTCCTGTACCTCATATAACCTCCCAAGCAAGCCCCCACCTGACCACAGCCCCCGCTTTGTGGAGACCTTGCCTCCCTCCGATTGCAGTGGAACTAAGCAGGGAGCCCCCTGCATACCCTAAGGACCATAGATGCCTGGAGCACTGCCAATGTCTCCCGAGAGCTCTGACCCTCTGGGCACACCCCTAGAACGGGGGATGGTAGGCACTGGGGTGCCAACCTACCCACCTTGAAGGTTTTTAAGACAATAGTAGATACTCTGTATGACTCTGTCAGGGAGTCAGGGGACTCAAGAACAAGAGCTGCTAGAACTGGGGAGACTGCCTAGTCGGTTGGTCCTGGGTTGGATCCCCAAAATCCAAGCCTGCCAAAAACAGAAAGAGGAAAGCAAGCATAATGGTGTGACTCTTGTCATCTCAGTGCTGCAGAAGTGCAGACCAGGGCATCCCCAGGGCGGGCGGGCCAGGCAGTCTAGCCTACCCTCCACACGTTCATGAGCAATATAAGATCCCCCCCCTCTCTCTCCCTCTCTCTCTCTCTCTCTCTCTCTCTCTCTCTCTCTCTCATACACACACACACACACACACACACCCCAAAAACATAAAAAAAACCCAAACAAACAGCAAACCCCCCTAAGGTGTATACACACACACACACACACACACACACGTATAACACCTGCCAATTAACAGCTGAGGGGGCCTCTAGACTCTAGAGAAGAGAGACAGAAGGAGTATGCAGCCAGCTGTGAACCAGGACAAGCAAAGCCTACCAGGCACCCGCCCAGCACCCAGGTGACAGTTTTAGAGCGGTGCTATTTCATGACGAGTCTCCACCTAGCCGGTGAGCCTTGCTATGAGCCACATATCTCAAAGACTGACCAACGGATCCCAGAAGCCACCACAGAAGACAAAGGAGTGACAATCAGAGGCGGCAGAGGAAGGAACACCAGACCCTCTGCCCTTTGATGACACTGGATGGTTTCCTTATTGGAGTCCTCACTGGGTATCCATCATGGAGCTAACCTGGGCTACAAAAGCCAACCATTACTGCTTTCCAGATAGGATGTGCTCAGAAGCAAGCAAAAGCTAGAGGCATATGTAAAAGGCAGCCTCGCCACTGAAACCAGAGCCAAGGGGACAGTGGGATGAGGCTGGGCAGGCCTTGTGAGGTAGGGATTTCCTGTTAAGGCTTGGCTGCATAAAGATGCCCCATCAGTCACGTACCCCGGGGCACTGGGCCAGGGCCCAGAAGCCATCACTCCAGGCTGACCATTCTCAATAAGGGACTACAGTGGCATTACTCCCATCCCCTGGGACCCGATTTAAATGGCTCTATGGGAGAGTTGTCCCCCGCTGAACCCTCAAGCGTGCCAGCCCCAGCCTCCTGGCCCATAGTTTGACCACATGACTCCCTGGTTGGGCCTTTCCTTGCCCTCTTGTCATGTGTGACTCACACCAAACTTCCAGCCCGGCTCACCATAATGATGTCATCTTTGCTCCCACCCACTCCTCAGCAAACCCTCTCTTCCCTCTGATCCGCTGTCCTCGGCCTGGAAAGATCTCTGGGGGAGAAACATCCGGGGCCGCCTACAGTGAGGGAAACTGAGACTCCAAGTGGGACCGAAACTTCTCTGGGTCAGAGGCTAGAATCACTTGGAACTCAGCTGAGATTTCAGGGGTCCTTTCACCTCCAGAGACAGGGCCCCAGGTTTGCCTCTGGGACCCCAAGGCACCAGGGCAGCAGGAGGTCCGTATATAACCCCAGCCCTCTGTGATGCTCCAAATATGAAATGTCTCCCATAAACTTATTTTTTTGTTTGTTTTGTTGTTGTTGTTGTTGTTGTTGTTGTTTTTCGAGATAGGGTTTCTCTGTATAACCCTAGCATCCTGAACTCACTCAGTAGACCAGGCTGGCCTCGAACTCAGAAATATGCCTCTCCCTTCCAAGTGCTGTGATTTAAAGACATGCGCCACCACTGCCCAACCATAAACTTATGTTTTTAATTTTCCATCTTGTGCTTCCGTTTTTGGAAGGCTGTGGAACCTTCACCAGATGGAGCCTCAGCTGAAAGAAGAAAGTGGCTGAGTCTTAAGGTTTGAAAGTCTTACTCCATTTCCCAGTCACTGTGAGCTTCCTGACGTGGAGACCATGTGACCAGCTGGTTCATGCCTTCCTCACCAGGTTAGCTGTATCTGTTCTTAAACTAGAAGCCAAAATAAGCCCTTCCTCCTTTACGTTGCTTCAGGCTAGGTATTTGGTCATAGCAAAATGAAAATACCCTCATTGCCACAGTTTGGTTCTTCCTCAGGGAGAGCTGTTGATTGAGACAAAATGGAGAACAGGTTAGGAGAGCATATAACAGCCAGCCAGGGAAAGGATTGAGACACAGCCCTGCAGAGGCCTCAAAAGGACCCTCAGAGGTCCTGGGTCCAACAAAGACATGTGGAGGACCAAGCCCTCAAGGCCATCCATGGTCTTAGAGAAAACAGCCCTGGAACTGTAGGAGTCTAAGGACGGCCACTGTTCAACAGTATTCACACCACCTGGGAACGTGCTAGAAACACAACCTTCGGGACTTGGCTCAGTCATTAATGCTTGCCACAGAAGCATAAGGACCTGGGTGCGAGCTACAGAACCCACTTCTTTCTTTAAAACTGGCGGCCTGGGTGGTGCTCACGTGTAAGCCCAATGCAGGGGGAGACAGGGACAGTGGATCCCTGGAACTTGCTGCCCAGCCAGCCTTGCCTACCCAATAAGCCCAGGTCGGTCTACAAAAACAAAGGTGGATAGTACACACACACACACACACACACACACACATACACACACGTGCGCGCGCACGTGCACACACACGCGCACACACACATGCACGCACACGCGCACACACACATGCATACCCATGCATTTGGGGGAATGGCTCAGTGTATAAGAGCATTTGTTGCACAAGCCTGAGGAGCCCAGTTCAGATCCCAGCACCCACATAAACGTTGAGTGTAACTACACACATGCCTATAACTCCATCACTGTGTGGGGCGGACACAGGAGCCCCACTGGGGCTAGCTAGTCCACAGCCTAGCCCCACTAGCCCCAGGCTTAGTGGGAGACTCCATCTCAAGGGAATAAAGCTGAGAGTGATAAAACAGGACATTCAACATTTTCCTCTGGTCCCCGGAGACACACTCAACTGATAGAGTGTTTGCCTAGCACACAAGTTCTATCCCAGTCATCACATGAACTGGATGTGGTGACATACACCTGTAATCCCAGCACTCAGGATGTGGAGGCAGGAGGATCAGAAGTCCAGATAAGGGACAGCCTCAGAATAAAAGGACAGTATATGAATCCTGTCCCCCAAACCCAGAGCTGCAGAGTAGGATACTGGTGAGCCTTGGGAACCTCTTAGTGATTCTAACACATGCTCAATTTGCAAGCCGCCATCAAGTGGATATTAACCTAGAAAACTGGAATACCAAAAACATAATCCACACATTAAATGAGGTACAAGAAGAACGGAGGAGTGGCCCCTTGTTCTGGAAAGACTCAGTGAAGCAGTATAGGGCAAAACCAGAACAGGGAAGTGGGAAGGGTTGGGTGGGTAAACATGGGGAAGGAAGGGGGCTGATGGGACTTTCGGGGAGTGGGGGTCTAGAAAAGGGGAAATCATTTGAAATGTAAATAAAAAATATATCAAATAAAAAAGCAAAAAAAATTCAGCAAGAGGGTTTAATTTTATTTTAGAAAATAAAAGAACTTTACATTAAAAAAAAAAAAAAAGAAAGCAGCCATCTTGGTCAGTGTTCCTATTGTCATGATAGCACACTCAGAAGTCCAGATAAGGGACAGCCTCAGAATAAAAGGACAGTATATGAATCCTGTCCCCCAAACCCAGAGCTGCAGAGTAGGACACTGGTGAGCCTTGGGAACCTCTTAGTGATTCTAACACATGCTCAATTTGAAAGCCGCCATCAAGTGGATATTAACCTAGAAAACTGGAATACCAGTGGGGAGGAAGGAAACACCACTGGAGCTAGCTAGACCGCATGTTGTTTTCCCATGTTTTAGCTGCCTTTTAGCTATTCTAGAGTTGAACTGTCTAGGCAGAATATTCCAGAAGTGCCTGGAATAAATGGCTTGGCTAGAGAGGCCCTCTGGAAGCAGCAGTGATTCCAAAATCATCTAAGCACCCACCATGCTTCCTCCGTCTATACAAATGGGATTCTATACAAACGCTATACAAATGGGTTTCATTGGCTTACATTTCCCTAGCATTGTTCTTCACGGTAGTCAGGACTGGAACTCAAACAGTTCTTGGAAGCAGAAGCTGATGCAGAGGCCATGGAGGGGGTGCTGCTCACCGGCCTGCTTCCCGTGACTTGCTCAGCCTGCTTTCTTATAAAACCCAGGACCAACCCCCGCAAGGGTGCCCCACTCACAATGGGCTGGACCCTCCTCCAACAATCACTAATTAAGAAAATGCTCTATAGGACTGATTACCAATCTGATCTTATGGAGACTTTTTTTTTTAATTTAGATTTTCTTCTTCAGATGACTTCAGCTTGTGTCAAGGTGACAGAAGACTACGCAGCACAGCCATCTTCATAAAGGATGACTGAGCACTTAAAAGATCTTACACCTACTCAGCCAGCCCCTTGCCAGTCCTGGCCCTCATGGGGCCCCCAGTGCTTCCGTGGGCCTGTCCTGTTTATGCATGTTGCAGCTCTCTCCTGGCTAGACCAGAGGTGAACTCTCTAGGCAGACTATTCCAGAAGCATTTGGAGTAAATGGCATGGCCAGAGAGAATCCCTGGAAGCAGAAGTGATTCCAAAATCATCTGTTTGCCCACCATGCTGCCTCTGCCTATACAAATGGGATTCTGACTCAGTTTCCCTACACTCTAGCTCATCATTAGTCTTATAACTCTGCCTTGGGCCTCCACCTCCTCACTTGTGACCTGTGTCCAACCCACGCATTAGCCTAGACTCTTCCCCCCAGTAACACTGCCGGGAATCTCCATTGTCCTGTGTGCAAGCTGTCTGCTGCATGGAGACAGCTGGTCACAGGAGCAAATAGAAGAATAAAATCTAGCTCGCATTCCATTTGCCCACATCCCCAGTGCCAAGAGGCACTCGTTTAGCGGGGCACCACCTTTTTCTAATTTGCTCATATGCATTATATGGGCTTGAGTTTGGATATCACAGCCCTCTTTCCTCAGGTTCCTCTGTCTTTAGTGAGGACCTCCTCCTGCTTGCCCCAGCCTACACAGGCTCTTCATATCTACACTAACCGGGGCCTACCTACCACACAGCCTGACCAGATCTTGCCTTTAGTCTTCCCGGCCTTTTAACTAGATTGTATGTTCCATTTTTCTCTCCATATTCCCCCCTATGAACTCTCCTGTCATGTTTAAAATGACATCACACCACAGAACAAATATCTTTGTTGACTGAAGTTTGAGGTAATTTTATTACAGCATTTCCTAAGACATCAGGGATACGCCTGTCAGGCTGCTGGGCAAGCTTCCCTTATATGGCCTGCCTGAGGCTCAGTCCCTTGTAACCTATGCATGTGACCAGCTTTGGGCTCCACTGCTCCAGGGCAGCACCTGGATCCTGCCTACACCTCCTACTGCTTCCACCCTTTTGGCTCTCTTACCTATGCGTCTCCTGATTCTACCTCTCCTAGCATGCATCCCAAATTCAGGTGTGCAACCAATGTTTTTCAGACAACCAAACGCTCCCCAGAAGATGGCCAGCTCTTTATTGTAACCATTCGGGATTAGGCAAAGTCCTTCTAAAACAAAATATATTTCCTTTCCCCTCATAGGATTAAGTAGGAACAGACACAGCCTTTTCTTGTGGCCTCTAGATACAATTATTTTTTTTGAACCACAGTAAAGTGTTTTTAATAACCTAAATAACTACATGATCATTGTAGGGGGAAAATAGAAAACAGATAAATGAAAAGAAAAGCTCTTACCAGCTGGGGCAATGACTAACAAATTTCTATTGTATAACCTTTCAGAGTTCTTCTTCTTCTTCTTCTTCTTCTTCTTCTTCTTCTTCTTCTTCTTCTTCTTCTTCTTCTTCTTCTTCTTCTTCTTCTTCCTCCTGCTCCTCCTCTTCTTCCTCCTCCTCCCCCTCCTCCTCCTGTTCTTCCTCCTTCTTCCTCTCCTCTTCCTCCTCCTCCCCCTCCTCTTCCTGTTTCTCCTCCTTCTTCCTCTCCTCCTCCTCTCTGTCCTCCTCCTTCTCCCTCTTGTTTCCCAACACACACGGGTGTACCTGTTTTAAGGCATTCAGATTTTTTTACTTAATGATTGCTCAGATAACCAAATGCCCATGTTAGCTGGCAGTTTCAAATCTGTGCTCCTTGGCCCTCACCTCCCTGTTGTGGTTTGAATGTGAAGTGTCTCTCCCGGGCTCAGCTGTGCTTCCCTGGTAGCATTGCTTGGGGCAGTTGTGGGGCTGTGATCTAACTGGAAGAAATAAATCACTGGGCTGGGGGTAAAGGGGCATGGAGTTATAGTGTGGGCCAGCTTCCTTCCAGCTGTTGTCTCTGCTTCTTGATCCGCCAAGAAGTGAGCAAGCAGTCTTAGTCTTCTATCATCACCACAAAAAGGAGCCAGCCTTGCTTTCCTCAGCACGAGGGTCTGTGAGCCTTCCAAACTGTGAGCCAAGACAAATCTTTCCCTAATCTTTCACCTATTTTATCACAATGATAATTGTTATTTAAATGTCTCTCTCAGAGATATCAGGGTATGCTCGGTCCTAGCAGAAATTCTGAATGCAAATAGCAATCAGAGAGAAGCTAAAGTGTGCCTCTGTGCTCATACATTTTGCCATTTGGAGAGTAAAGGACCAGCAGTCTTCATCTTCCCCTCTCCTTCTCCATCCCTGAAGCTAAAGCTCTCCACCTGAGGGTGGGCGATGGTCAGATAGACTCCATCAACGGTGTAGACAAAACTGAGCCAGTGACACCAGTGTTTAGCTAGGGCAGCTCCTGGGTAAATGAGTGTCTGTGCATGGGTCTGCCCATACACTCCTGCTCCTGGCCACACATGCTCAGTTTTCTGGGTCCTCGCTGGACAGGACAAACATCAATTTCACTGAAAAATTCTATGAATCCAAAGCAAAAGAAGTTTCGCATCTGAGACAGTAGCACTCCATGACCCATAGCCAGAGGAGCAGCATGAATGGGGGGGGGTCTCCAAGAAGTAGATGCTCAGGGACATGGTGTGACTATGGATGGCTGGAGCAGCTGTGTCCTAGGTAAGGACACTGGAGACAAGAAGAAGTACCCATGTTTTATCATTGTTGAAGGGTAATCTTGAAAGGATGCCTGTCTCTCCTTGTCTCAGGTTCTCTGTCTCCTCTTTTCTTCACCCAGCCCTCCCCACATTCCTATGCCTGCCCACCTCTATACTGTGTTCTATACCTGTGGTTTGCTCCGGAGCTGTCTGTGACTCCCCTTCATCACGAAGTGAACTGCAAACCCTGTAATATGAACCCAGTGCCTTCCATAACTAAGGCAGACATCCATCCCCGGTTTCTAAAGACCCCAAATTATGCTTCTTGTCTTAGAGCAATACTTAGTGGTACCCATGTCCATGAAAAGATACCCCAGGGTGTCAATAACTGATGTGGTCAACCATGTGTAGTCCCTTCCTAGCCCGATGCTACAGGCTAACATCTGCCTCTCTTTCATTGATCCTTGGAGTCCGTGAGTCTGAATACTGGTTCGCTCTGGGAATCACTCGGGGAGTTTTGATAAACTGAGCATTGCTGCCTTGGCTCACCCCAAAAGAAGCAAATTAAAGCAGAGCCAGGGCCTCTCAAGGCCTTTTTCTCAGATTTACACAAGCACATGAGCATACCATATATGTGGGAGTTCCCGCAGAAGCCTCAAGAGGGCACTGGAATTTACAAGCTGTTGTGAACCGCCCACAATGGAAGCTAGGAACCAAACTCAAGTCCCTCTGGAAGACAGGAATTGCTGTAACTACTAAGCCATCTCTCTAGCTCAGACTTTGCTGTTTTTGTTTTTGTTTTTGTTTTTTTGTTTTGTTTTGTTTTGTTTTCCGAGAAAGGGTTTCTCTGTATAGCCCTGGTTGTCCTGGAACTCACTCTGTAGACCAGGCTGGCCTCGAACTCAGAAATCCGACTGCCTCTGCCCCCCAGAGTGCTGGGATTACAGGCGTGCACCACCACCGCCTGGTGACTTTGGTATTTTTAAGCCCTCAGGTGACTGACATACAATGTGGAGAAAGACTGACCCAAGCATAACAGTTCTCCTGGACCTTTTATCCCTGAGCCCATTGCATACATGTCTGTATTAGTGTTTGTGTACCATGTTCCCACTTAAACGGCCATATCTAGCTCCAATACCATCCCTTTTGGTCACATTTTCTGACCTTTAAACTGGTAGAGGTCTCTCTCCCTACCACATACCACTGCTATCTCTCCCAGCCTTGACTGCATCATCTATCACAGGAGGCCCAGACCCAAGGTGCACCGGGTGAGTGACTGCCCCTGCTGACCCTGACTTGGGCAGTACCACTCACACCACGCTCTGCATTAGGACATGCTATGCTACACCTGCAATGGCAGCTTCTGTGGATTCACTCATTCAGCTTTGGGCCAGATAGTGTGTTCTCCATTCTCTCCTGACTCCTGCACTACTGGAGAAGTGTCCTGGATTGACCTCCATCTGTAGGTAAACAATGAGGAAGCGCTATGGTACGGATAGACCTTGAAAACATCACATTAAGGGAAGGGAGCTAGATGCAAAAGGTCAGAAGTTCTGTATTTATGTGGCATGTGCAGAACCAGCAAATGCATAGAGGCAGAAAGCAGATGAGTGTTTACCTACGATTGTGGGGAGGGGGAGGGGGAGACTCTGCTGTTTGGTACCGGGCTCTTTGTGGGGAGGATGGAAATGTGGGCCTGGATAGTGGTAATGATTATACAACCTGTAACTATACTAAAATCATGTAATTGTATGCTTTCAAATGGCGAGTTTGATGGTATTTGAATTATATCATAATTCAAAAATAATCGGTTGACAGATTTTTTTTTTCCGTCTGCACTCTATTCTCAAACTTTAAACTTTATTTTTTCTTATTCTGAAGAACCACCTGGAATACTTGCCTGAAGTGCGGATTCCTGGGCGGCCCTTTGGCTGCTTCATATTCAAGGGCTGGGCGTAGCCCAGGGATCTGCCTTCCATTGCTGTATTCTAAGTATGGCTTCCCTGTAGCCCCAAGGCTCGGGTGAGAGAATTTTCTGAGCAAACCTCAGAACCTCAAAAGACAAATAAAATTCTTTAACCTATTATTTCGGGGGGGGCGATGCTGAAGCTTTCAAACACAACCCAAACTTTGTTTTTCGTCTGCTTCTTATTAAAAACAGACGGGAACCTAAAGAAAGCCCGTCAGGGGTAGGTAATGAAGTGGTCCTGATCACAGGAAAGGAGCAGAATGGAAAAACTGCCTGCAGCAACCACAAAAAAAAAAAAAAAAAAAAAAAAAAAAAAGTCTTCTGCCCCCAGTGCTCAACAGAGCCATTCAGAGAAAAATACCTCAGCGGCCACAAGAGAACTTAATTTGGGGAAGGGGAACTAAAACGAGTAAATCAAGCTCGCTGCCCCCTCATGCGAATGCACACTTGCAGACACCCACTCCCACGGACTCAAAATTCTAAGCTTTGCTGAACACTCCCTGATTAGGGCTTTCTTTGGGGTTACCAGGAAGCCGAGCTGTAAATCGGCGTTAGAATGTGATCAAAAGCGATGTCTGCATGCAATTATTTTGTTTTGAGACCAGCTCGGAGGCAGCGGCTTTAAAGTCCTGGCGTGGTCACGTGAGGGGCTCTCGCATACATACACATGTATGACTTTGGTCCCCCGACAAAGAGACAAGACAAAGGCCTGTGTTTCCTCATTGTTGTTTCTTTGTTTCCAGCGCTGTATGACCCTTGCAGCTGGAACAACCCTCTCCTTCATTTCCCTGGCCGGTCCTCACCCACTGCAGGAGGAAGTCTCTCACTCATAACCTCTTGCCCCGAAAGTAGCAGTTAGTGTAATTTGAGTACAGATATCCCTTGCTTAACAGAAATTCACTTAGCAAAACTCTAAATTGAATAAGGAGTAAATGAAAGGAAATACCGTTGGGGAGGCCTGTGTACTGAGCTCCAAGGACTACACTGAACAAATTCACCGAGCAGGAGGCAACACCAGGACCCCCACATGGAGGTGTTAGGGTGCACTGAGGCTGGAGTAAAGAGGCCAAAGTTGTTCCCAGTGGTCACAAGGTTAGGGAGCGGCACTGTCAAGGGACAGCATCTGATTCTGAAGACAACTAACAGATTTCACTCTGCTGAGGCTCAGTAGGTGTGCTGGAAGGCACAAGCAACCCAATCACACCCTCTGACCCCCAACGGCGTGTGTGCAGGCCACCAGGATGCGATAGCACCTGGACTCCTTGGGAGGGTTAAATGACATCGTGAGTGTGACAGATTTGGTATAGCAACTGGCACCTGTGGAGGGTGCACAAGCATTCACTAGTGTTCCTTCCTTCAGACAGAACCATTATCCTGGAGTCCTGTGTGGTTATTTTTTGTTGACACACATTTCCCATCACATCACTAGTCTTTCCATTGTTGGAGGAAGAAGTTAAAGGTCTGTAGGGGTTGGGGAGTGGGGGATGAAGCTCTTGCTTTTGCAGTACAGATTAGAAAGAACATAGAATAAGGCCTGCCACTTACTAAGTACGTTTCAGCATTGCCGTCTGTAAAATGGAGGAAGGCTAATAAAAATTAAATATAATGTGTTTGGGGCCAGTGAGATGGCTCTGCAGGTCCAGGAGCTTGCTGAAACTCTGAAGACCTGAGTTTAATCCCCAGGACCCACAGGGTGGGAGGAGACTTTTGACATTTTCCCTCTGATTTTCACATCCATGTAGTTTCTGTGTGCACATGACCACGGTAAATAAGTAAATGCAATTCAAGGGTTTAAGCAGTACCTGAAATAAATATATGTTACGGCATCTAGAAAAGGAACCTGAGAGAGTTGTTCTAGACTCTAGGTCTATTACAAGGCTATGCTGTCATGGCTGGCTCGAGAAAGCCACTGCTATCTGTGATACGCGCGTGTGAGGTGGTCAGACTCGGTCCATCAGATGGTGTCAAGTCCACCCAGCCTCCAGACACCAGGCATAAGATCCAAGTGTTACATTTGGAAACGAACTGTCAACAATGGCACACTGTGGTGATGGCCAGGCGAGAACAGGTGTGGTGAGTCACGGGCTGTGATCAAGGCCCCTGAACACTAGTGCAGGCTCACCTCTCCCTGCCTCCCTGGACCTGGACAGGTAGTCTGTCCTTTAGAGGGCCTAGCTCCTCCCTGCTTCATCTTCTGCTCTGCCCCTTCCTGCCCTTTCCAGAAGCCCCTTTCCAGCCTAACTCATGAACTCTGAGGAGGAGGCCCTATAGGGAAGGAGACTTCACTAGTACACAGCAGATCCCCACAGTCCTGGAGTGCAAGCAACACCCTAGGTATCCGCCCAGAGGATGGACACACGAATGAATGAATGAATGGACATCTCAGACTCCCTGACACCCATTGCTTCCTCTTTTCAGCCTTCTGGAAGACACACCGTCCTCCTCCTTAGATGCTCCTCTCACTGACTCCTTTATTTCTCTATAGTGTGTAGGGGACAGACAGGCCTAGTCTTGTTGTTGTCTACACACCGAAGGCTGGCGCTGATCCTCATTAAGCAGGTCCCGTCAGTACCATTTTCCCCAGTAGCCTGTGCTCGGCCTTACAGCTCTGCCACACTTCAATAACACTTAATACTTCAAACCTCCTCAACCTAGTGATGTCTGTCACGATGATTTGTGGCCAGTGGTGTCACTGTTTTAATCGTTTTTTGAGGCAGCAGGAACCGCGCCTGTATAAGAGCACAGAGCTGAGAAACGTCATGCGTGCCCCGATTTCTGCACCGACAGACTGCACTCCACTTCCCTCCCTCTCTGCTCAGGCCTCTCTATTTCTAGAAACACAACAGTATTGAAATTGGGCCACTCGGTAACCCTACAGTGGATTCTAAGTGTTGTTCAGAAGGAAGAGTCACACCAACTCTCACTTTAAATCAAAAGCTAGACATGAAGAAGATTCACGAGGAAGGCGCGTTCAAAGCTGAGACAGGCTAAAGTCCAGAGTTTGCCCCGCAACAGCCACATTGGGAGCGCCATCGAAGAGTTGTCAAAGGATGTTAAAAGTGCTGTCTGCGAGTGCACCACCCATGACCAGAGAGTAAAACGTGATTACTGACATAGAAAAGCGTTTAAGTAGTCTTGATCGGTCAGAGGAGTCATGCATTTCCCTGACCAGGCCTTTTCCTGAGCAAGACCTGATTTCACTTCTCTGAAAGCTGTTTGGAAGGGGGCGCAGGGAAGCTGCCTCGTGAGATGTTAGGAAAGAAGGCACTTCCGAAGCTTCCAAGTGCAGACAGAAGCAGAGGTACATAAACACGGCGTCAGGAAGATACCTAGTTTACCAGAAAGAGAGTTTTTGGAGAACACATTGTCTATGGGAGAAGGGGCCAGTGAGGACAGACTTAGCTAGTGAGAAGCTAGTCAGAGCCTGGCTTTACAATGTCACAGGACAAACAACCAATACAACTGTCATCACAACACTGGAGAAAGTGCTCAAGAACCAGTCTCCAAATCCCATGGCCCTTAAGAATTGCTATCCAGTGGGTGGAGAGACAGCTTCATAGTTTAATAGTGCTTGCTACACTTAGAGAGGAGAGACGGCTTCATAGTTTGATAGTGTTTGCTACACTTAGAGAGGACTGAGTTTGGTTCCCAGCACTCACATGGTGGAAAGAGTCTCAGAACTGGCTGTAACTATAACTCTGGGGATCTAGCTATAATCTAGGGGATCCCATGCTCTTTTCGCGAATCTGTGACCTGTGAATACACGAGCACATCTGACCTTCACACTGCAGATGTGGCATGCACGTGTGTGTGTGTGTGTGTGTGTGTGTGTGTGTGTGTGTGTACAGCCACATCCTCAATAAAAATAAAATACATCAATAAATAAATGTTAAGAAATTAATTACATGAAATCTAGTGTCCCTGTGCTCTCTCTATGTGGAACAACAAAGCCCCCAAGACAGGACATCTGCTTACAACATGGTCTACTGAATCTTCTAAAGCCACTGTTGGAGTCTGCTGCTTGGGGGTCAGGAAAGGTTATTCTTAAAATCTGACAATAGACTAGTCGCCCAACAACTCTGGCAGACTTCTGCTATAACACAGATGCTTTTGTGCGTACTCCCAGACGTGCACATCCCAGGGATTAATGGTGACTTATGATGCAAGAAATAAACACATTTAATAAGGCTGTAGGTGCCATAAATAGACATCCCTCTCATGGATCTGGGCAAAGCAATTAGGAAGCCCAGTGGAAATGGTTCACAGAGTGTGAGATTCTTTAACCAAAAAGAAAAAAAAAGACTCATGTGGGATGTCAACATGCAACATCGGGAAGATCTGGGAAGAAGCTGACTCCAGCTCTTACAGATGCTTAGTGGAGGAAGTGGCTACAGCTGCGGAGGAGGAAGAGTGACAGCTAAAGCTAGAAGTGGCATCTAAGGCTGGGACTTGGTTACCGTGGTTTTGTAATAAAACTCAAATAGGGAGTTGCTTTTTACACATGGCCATAAAAAGTGGTTTCTTTTGTGTGTTTGTGTGTGTGTGTGTGAGAGAGAGAGAGAGAGAGAGAGAGAGACAGAGACAGACAGAGACAGACAGAGACAGACAGAGACAGAGAGGCAGAGAGAATGGTTGTACGCACATGGGCATGGGGGTCAATGGGTAGAATCACGTGACTCTCAATCGCTAACCCTATATCTTACAATTTTTAGTATAAGGTCCCTCAGGTGAACCTGGAGCTCACCTCTTGGCTAGGCTGGCTGGCAGCCAAGCCTCAGGGAGCCACCTGTCTCTCACACCCCAGCATGGGACGCAGACACAGGATACCTCATCCAGCTCTTATATGGGTTCCAGATACAAACGCAGGCCCTAATCCTTTTAACAAAAACATTTTACCAAGGGAGCCGCCTTCCAGCTCAGCAGTAAAGTAGTCTTAATTAAGTTCTAGATGTTGTTTCTTTAGACGCAATGCTATTGCTCGATTCACAGATTATAGCCCAACACAAACATAACCGGATGTGACTCAGTTTACCTCCATGTTTGTTTAACTTTGGTGGTCTGGAACAAAACTTGCTGTATCTCTGAGGCATGCATGCATATGCATAATGTGGGAGGTAAGTGATATTGTCTCTTTGTCTACAAAGGTCTGCAAGACTGTAAGCTCTGTGACTGCCAGGCACACTCCTGTAGCAGTGCGGCTAGAGCTATGGCTGTATGGGTAAAGTGCTCACTGTGCAAGGACAAGGACATGAGTTCAAAGCCCCAGAACCCATGGAAAAGCTGGGAGATGGGCCTGTGGGATGGCTTCATGAGTAAAGATACTTACCACCAAACCTGACCGTCTGAGTTCAATCCCCAGGGTCTACATGATAGAAGGAGAACTGACTCCTGCAAGGTGTCGTCCATATGCAGGCGCTCCCACAATAAATAAACAAACAAATGTAAAAACAAACAAATCTTTACTATGCTATGACTGAGCATAGTAGCAGGAGTCTATAGTCCCACTTAAGCAGGAGTTAAGTGGGTACCAGGTGCTCACAGTCTACCCAGCCTAGGAAGAACTACAGGAAGGGGAAAGAAGGAAGTAGGGAGGGAGAGAAGAAAGGAGGGAAGGAGAGAAGGAGGGACACTGTCTGGGAAGAGAAAGGATTGGTGGGATAGAGAAGTGGGGGCAAGAGGGAGAGCTGGGCCACCACTATAGCCAAAGTATGTCACATACTTTGAGTACAGAAAAATGTCATGGCAAAACCTATTATCTTATATAATTAATATGCAGCAATCTTTTAAAAGACATAAGAAAAATGAATTGAATGAAAAATTGGGCAAAGTCTTAACAGAGCTCAAACCTGTGAGCTATTTTTATGGAAATGTTTTTCAGAGGAACTGAAAATGAAATAATCAAAAACAAAAACAACAACAACAAAAAACAAAACAAAAAAAACCCTGTTTATTAGAAAGGCTCTAAAAACAATGGAGGTTTAAAGGAATGCACTCCGCTCTGTGTTGCTACAACAAAATACCCGAGGCTGGGTAACTTATCTCTCTGACGGACTATTCTGACGGCTGGAAATCCAAAACATCACAGCAGGAGCATCCTGAGTCTCCCTGGCCTCAGTTGGTCGCAGCAGCACACAGAAGCAGTCGGGGAACTTGTACGGGCCTGTAGTCAGGGCACAGGTACTGTGCACAGGGCACTGGGGCACAGGTGCAAGAAAGTGAACAGAGACACACCTGATTCATAGCTGCTCCTTCTCCTGGAGATGGATCCGGTTCCCCGACGCCTCACCTACTTCAGGACAGACTTAAGTGGCTAGAGTTCCCAGACCCACCTCTTAAAGGTCCCAGAGGCTAAAATCCCACACACTGCAGACAAGCTTTGCAGTACACTGGCCACAGGACTAGTGCTTCGGGGCTACTGGGGCTCAGCAGGGGCTTAGAGAGGAGCAGCGCCAACTTCTGGCGCTGTGGCTTTCCACCTACCCGTCCTCCTCACATGTAGGAGACTGACTCAAAGAGTGACTTGTCAGTGACTTGTCCTCTCTAACAGCAGTGGTTCTCAACCTTCCTGATGCTACGACCTTTAATACAGTTCCCCACTTTGTGGCAATCCCCAAGCATAAAATTATTTTCATTGTTACTTTGTTATTTTGCCACTGTTACAACTCATAATCTGTGTTTTCCGATGGTCTTAGGTGACCCCTGTGAAAGGGCCACTCAGCCCCCAAATGGGTCATGATCCACAGGTTGAGAAGCACTCTCTTATGGGCTAGTGTTATTAATACGTATATCTTATTGTGTTTTCTGTGTTTACATTTTTCATATATAATATGCTTAGATCTTCTAGATCTCGAGTAGGATGTTTAAAAGTTGTACTTAGATGGCCAGGGTTGTTTGTTTGTTTGTTTGTTTGTTTGTTTGCTTGTTGTCTTTTGGGGGGTTATTTTTGCCTCCAGAAAAAAATTCCCAGTTTTATACTAAAAATCAATGAGGATATAAGGCTTACTTGAAAGGCTGCTCACTGCCTCATAGCCATTTTGATGGGAGACACATGCTCCCATACGTGAGAGGACACTGGTGGAGTTGATTTGATTTATTCCTGGTGCATTTCCTGAAGCACATGGAGGAACCTTAGCTTGTGAATGTCTAGAGGGGTTTGGAAAACTTCTCGGGGGCTGAGGTTCATTTGGTGTTCATGGCTGGCTTTTCAAGGGCTGCCTGGCAGATCCGGATACAAACCTCAGCTGCATGGGGCAGATATAAACCCTGGGCATGTGGAGGCCAGAGACTGGGCTGAGACAAGTCTCTAATTGGCAAATGAATTCCCCACAGACCACCCTGTCACTTCCTATATGCTGGCGAGCTCTGCCATCTGTACCCAGTGGGTCCGCCTTGATCGTGGGCATGCCGACGGGCATGGGGTGGCCTGAGTCGCCTGGGGTGCCAAATCCCACAGAGTTTCTGGAAATGGGCAAAGCTCAATGGAGTACAGAGCACGCAGAATCCAGAAGGCAGAGCCTGGTGGCCATCTTTTAGATTCCAACAGTACTGTCCTTCCTGTTTTAGTGCTAATTGGTAAAGAGAATATTGGAAAAGAAGGTTGAATTCTTAAAATCTGCCTTTATAATCTGGGTGGGGTGTGTTGAAAAACAGGGAGAAAGACTAATAGTAAATCCCTCTCTGTGTGTGGAGTGGTGTATTGGCCAGTGTTTAGACACTATAATAAAATACTTGATGTTAGAAACTTTATTAAAATCCCAATTTTATTTAGCTTTTGATTGTGAGGACTGAAAGTCTCTGGTTGAACAGTTCTATTGATTCAGCTTCTAATGAGGGCTATCTCGTCTGGGCCATCACATTACAAATGGCATCATGGAGGGCTGTGTACATTAAGAAAAGATCATATAATGAGACAGAAAGACAGAGAGTGGGAAGGAACCAGTTTGGTTTTTAAATTCTCTTCTCTCTTTCTTCTTTCCTCTCTCCCTCTCCCTCTCCATCTTCCTCTCTCTCTCTCTCTCTCTCTCTGTCTCTCTCTCCCCATCTCTCCCTCCTTCCCTCTCTCTTCTCTCTGTGTATATTGTTGTTTTTGAGACCGTTCAGATAATCCCAGGTAGCCTTTCCATATGGTAGATGAGTTAGATGACCTTTAACTTCCCATCCTCCTGCCTCCACCTCATGAGTGTTGGGATTGTCTGCATGAATTCCCACACCATTTATGCAGTCCTGGGATTGAACTCGAGGCCTCACACTTGCTACCTGAGGAGTCTTCCAGCTGAGCTATACCCCCAGCTCACAACCCTCTCTCCTAATAAGTGATGAGAACTAAATTAATCCCTTCTAAGGACAGTGACCCCACCCCCACCCCTCGTGACCTAATGACCCTACACTAGATCCTCTCTTGAAGTTCCAGTTGCCTCTTAGGAGTTGCCCTCAGGAGAGGACAAGCTCTTCAAACCATAGCAGGGAAAAGATACACAAAACCCCCAAATTTACCACTTTCATTCTTTTTTAAGGGTAACTGTGGGTCAAAAATTCACGGGTTATAAAAATGGTGTCCATGCTCATCCTAGGACGCTTTCATCACCCCCAGTAGAAACCTATTCGCATTAAGTGGGATCTCCCCAACTCCCTTCTGGTCTATTTTCTGGCTGGTGGCTTTGGCTATTCCAGGCTGCTCACATAAGTGGACTCATACAACAGATGTGCATTTATGTCTGCTTTGTTTCATTTAGAATCTTTTCAGATTTTGTCTGTGCTGTAGACTGGGTCAGCATTCCCTTCCTCCCCAAGGCTGGATAGGTATTCGTTTGCCTCGGTCTGGGGTCGTGTCTTCGGTCCTCAGGTTTTTCCTTGATACGCACACAGCGTTTCAGTACCGACTCAGGTATGATTGGCATTTGCATCGCTTCCTCTGTTTCTGTTGTAAAAACATGCTACAATTCACAATATACAAAGATATGTTTGGATCGCTGCTTTCAGTTCTTTGAGGGTATATACCTACAAGTACAGTTACCGGGTCAAATGGCACTTCTCTTTAAAAAAAATTTTTTTTAATTTTATTTTACATGTATGGGTGTTTTGTCTGCATGTATGCCCGTGCACAACAGGCAGAGGTGTCTGCAGAGGCTAGAAGAAGCTGTTGAGTACCCCCTGGGACTTCAGTTGTTAACTGCCCTGTGGGTGCTGGGAATTGAACCCGAGTCTTCTGGAAAAGCAACAAACGTTCTTAACCATTGAGCCGTCTCTCAAGACCACGTGGGATGCCTATGGTTAGCTTTTTGAGGAACTTCCAAATGCTTTCTACATTTGTATCATTTTACAGTCCCTACCAGCAACTCCCCAGGTTCCAGTTTGGCCACAAACTCACTGATCCTTTAAAAAAAAATCAAAAAACAAAAACCAAAAAAATCCCGGCAACCAGCCCAGTGAACCAGTGAAGTGAAGTGCTTTCTATCCACTGTGCGTCTGGCTTGGACTCCCTGTTATCTTCTAAGGGTGAGCACCTTTCCACACCCTTGTGGTCTCTCTGAATCTTCTTTGGAGACATGTTTATTCAAGGCCTTTGACCACTTTTGAATGGAGGTGTTTTTTGGTTAATGAGTTGTATACGACCCATATGCACTCCATATATTAATTCCTGTCACATGAGATTTGCCACCATCGTCTTCCGCCCTGGGGCTCACCCTCCATCTCTTAGACGTGTCCTTCCACATGGTCTCCCTGCCCTGTGTATACTCCTTCCCAGCCCACAAGTACAAGTGTTTGCTTTGGGGTTAATTTCTCAAGCAGCGTGTGAAAGGCGGGCTTCTGTTCCTTGGTTTTGTTTCTGTTTGTACTGTAAAAGATTTCTCTTTGTTTATCTGTATGGGTGTTTGGCCATGTGGGTCTCTGTGTGCCGTGTAGATGTTTATTGCTCTCAGAGGCCAGAAGAGGCATCAGATGCCCTGTACCTGGAGTCACAGACAGTTGTGAGCTGTCATAGTGCCAGAAATCAAACCCAGGACCTCTACAAGAGCAGCAAATGCTTTTAAACACTGAGATATCCCTCCAGGCCCAGGTTTCTGCTTTTAACATGGTTTTTGTTGTTTTTGTTTTTGAGGCAATGTAGTTAAGCTGAAGTCAACTTGAGCTTCCCTACCTGCTCTCAAGAGGCAGAGCTGTAGCAGTTCAAGTGTTCACACAACTCTTCCCTCACACCAGTGTGTGAAACACTCACCAAATAGGGAAGGTCCACTACAGGCTGAGCCAGTACCACCCCAGGTCTTCAGGGACACAGTGGCTACAGTAGAGTCAAGGTCCTTAACCCTACAGAATTTGTATTCACTACCAGCAGGAGCACTAGGCTAACGCAAGAGAGCCAAAGATGTTTTCAAATGACAAGTCTATTTTTTTTTTATTTTCTGTATTCTATGTTTACATTCCAAATGATTTTCCCTTTCCCGGTTTCTCCCCCTCCCCATAAGTTCCCTAAGGCCTCTTCCCTCTGCCCATTCTTCTATCACACCCTCCTACTTCTCTGTCCTGGTGCTCCCCTACAATGCTGGAACAAGACACTTCTATGTCTGCCATTGTGAGCAGACACGGTGGTAGACTCAGGAAGGAACGTAGCACACAAGCCTACATTTACAATCTGGGAAATAACAGGGTATCCTTGTGTGCCAGTGAAAATGATTGAGAAGGAAGGGAAACATCAAATGGGGAAGAAGCAAGGGGCACTTGCCGGGACTGGGTTGTGGTCCCCAACAAGGTGACAGGGGACGGAGGGATTGCCCTTTGAGGACCAGGAAGGTGAGATGAGGAAAAAGTAAGATGTCACAGTCACATGAGGATAGGAGAGTGCACAATGGGAAGCCCGGCTGTCTGTGAGCGGGGTTTGTTTTGTTTTGTCTAAGTTAACAAGGTCATACGTTGGTTGAAATGGGATAGGGAAACATGGGAGATGTGGGGGTAGAGGGCTGTACAAAATAATCACTGAGAAAAAAGTAAACTTACCAGGGAAGGATTTAGGATTAGCAGGTTGTGTTATGTGATCATTTGAAGCCTGTGGTCATAAACGTAACAGGAAAATTATAGCCAGAAAAATTATGTGTGTCTATGTGTGTGTGTGTGTATGTGTGTGTGTGCATGTGCGTCTATGTGTGTGTGCATATGTGAGTGTATGTTGTATGAGTGTGTGTTGTGAGTGTGTTTTATGTGTGTTGTGTATATAAGTATGTGTGTGTATGTGTTGTATGTGTGTTCTGTGTGTTGTGTGTGTGAGCGAATGTGTGTATGTGTGTGTGTGCATGTGTTGTCTATCTGTGTGTGTGCATGTGTGAGTGTATGCTGTATGAGTGTGTGTTGTGAGTGTGAGTATGTGTGTATGTGTTGTATGTGTGTTGTGTATATGAGTATGTGTGTGTATGTGTTGTATGTGTGTTCTGTGTGTTGTGTATGTGAGCGAATGTGTGTGAGTATGTGTGTGAGTGTGTGAATCTGTTGTGTGAGTGTATGTGTAAGTGAATGTGCGTGAGTGCATGTGTTTCATTTTCCTTTGCTTTGTTTGTCTCCGTCTTGCTTCTCCCCCATTTGATGTTTCCCTTTCTTCTCAATCATTTTCACTGGCGTACAAGTGCGTGAAGATCCTCCCACAGTGAGGTAGTAAGAATTACACTACTCCAGGGAATAGGCTGGCTCGATCAAATGTAAGAGTGATTTTTATTTTTATCTTTAAAGTGACTTCACCAATTCATACTCCCCAACAGAATCTGAGGGTACAGACTAAATCTTCAGCAGCCACAATCTGGGGCAAACTTCCTATTTTGCATTCCCAATAGAATACAGCATGGCCTCTCATAACTTTGATTCATGGTCCCTTTCATTGGGGGGGCATTATATCTTTCAAAGGTTTGTGAATGCTTAAATGTCTCACTATATTTTTTTAAATAATATTTGTTCTTTTTTTGTATGTTGTTTAGATTTTGTGGGGGTTTTTTTTGAGACAATGTCTTGCAATGTAGCCCAGGCTAGCCTCAAACATAAATACTCCTGCCTCTGCCTGTACCACTGCAGTCACTGTTGTGCCTTTTAGTGGATTTGTTGATATTTCCCTTAACAGATTTTGTATTAAGTGTCTTATTTCATGATTTTCCGATTACTAATTATAAAAAGAATATTCTGTATTTCTTCTAATACCTTGGAGTTTTTAGTTTAAGTTTTAAACGTAACAGCACACCCAGGACATTGAATTTGGAATGCTCACTTCCACAAAGAAGCACCACGTTGCCCCTTTCAAGACACATCCACCTTTCTTTCCCTTCCTTCCCACCTCAACGTCTCACGTGATAGTTAATTTTAAATGACAACTTGCTACAAACTACAGTCAACCAGGAAGAGAGCATCAGTTGAGGAATTATCCAGATCCAGTTGGTCTGTGGGCAGGTCTGCAGGGAGTGGGAGGATGGCCTTGATTGTTAATTGAAGTAGGAAGATGCAGCCCACTGTGGGTAGCACAATTCCCTAGGCAGCGGTAATGAAATATGTAAGACAGGAGAAGTTACATGAAAACAAGCAGGCATTGAGCAAAGATACGTATTTTCTCTCTTTGCTCTTGACTGTGCATGTGCTGGGAGTAGTTGCTTCAAGTTCTTGCCTGGACATCCCCTCAGTGATCAACTGTGACTTGCTGATTTGTAAGCCAAATCAACCCTTTCCTCCCCTATGATGCTTTGAATAGGGATGTTTTATTAAGCAACAGCAATGAAACTAGGATACCACTGATCCCTAACTCCAGCAGCCATGACTCTTTCATTTTTGTCATTTTGTCATCTCAAGAATGTTCTGTGCGTAAAACCAACAGCACGTGACCTCCAGGGTCAAGTTGCTTTTTATATCACTGGTGTGCTTCTTGCGATTGCCAGGGTGTGGATGGACCCTTCTTTGCTTATCTGTTCACCCATTGAAGAATGTCTGGCTTGTGACCAGCTTGGGGATATTAATCACAAATAAACTTACCATGAACACAGGGCGTGCAATTTAGGGTCCTGTAGTAGTGGCTTGTTTAGCCCTTTATAAAATTGTCAGGCTGTTTTACAATAACTAGACCTTCCTCTGCTGCCACTTGAAAAGCATAAATGACCCAGTTGCTTTACCTCCTGCCCAGTGTTTGATGTTCTCACTGGGGTTTTTGTTTGTGCTATCTTGATGGATGCATAGTGTTGTACATCGTGGGGTTTTAATTGCTGTCAGTCTAATGATTGAAGATGCCGGGCACTGTGTACTAAGAATCCTAAGCACATTCTGATGAAATGTCTCTGTGTGTCTTTTGCACAATGTTTGTTTCATTTGTTTCTTTATTTTTATATTTTATTTGTTGTTCCTGTTCACTGTCAAGGTAATAAATACTACACTCTAGATATTAGTCCTTTATGAGAAATGTGTTTATGAATACCTTCTCCCTGTTTGTGGCTTATCTTTTCTCTCTCTTTCTCAAATAAAAAGTTTTAAAATCAGATGAAGACAATTTACCAATGTTTCCTCCTCTGGACACCACTTCCAGTGTAAAGGGTAAAGCTAAGAACTTTCTGACAGGTCAAGGTCACAGACATTTTTCTCTTGTTTTTGTTTTGTTTTGTTTGTCTTGCTAAAAAAATTAGTGTTTTTTTCTTTAAATATTAATTTAGGAGATGCTACATGCCTTAAATTCCAGCACTCAAGAGGCAGAGGAAGGCAGATCTCTATGAGTCAGAGGACAGCCTGGTCTACAGAGTGAGTTATAAGCCAGACAAGGCTACACAGTGAAACTCTCTCAAAACAAAACAAAAAAAAAATTAACTCAAGTCAGGGCTGGTAAGGTGGCTCACGAGGGAAGCCTGACGGCCTGAGTTCCGTCCCTGGTGGAAGGAGAGAAGTAATTCCTACAAGCTGTGCTCTGACATTCATATACACGCACATGCACACAAAATAAAGTTTAAAAAAATATTAGCTCAATCCAGGGGTCTCTTCTTTCACCAGTCCCATTCCCTTCCTCCTTCTTCCCCCGTGAATTCCCAGTGGCCCCAGTTGGGACACGTGAGTGTGGCTCTGATTCTCAGTTCTTATTCTGTCCCAGGGGCGCAGGCTTCCACCCGTCTTCCAGTGGCTCACAGACCTCACTATTATAGTTACGGGCTGTCTTGCAGTTGCACTGATTAATCCTCACCGATTGTCAAACATGAGCATGCACTTATAACCCCAGCTACTAGAGGCTGAAGCAGGAGGAGCTTTTGAGTCCAGGACTTTGAGAGCAGTATGTGAAAATTGCCAAGGTTCCAGAAAGATGGCTCAGTGGGTAAAGGCACCTGCCACCAAGCCCACGGACCTGAGTTTGATCCTTGAGACCCACATGTTGAAAGGAGAGAAATGATGCCCACAAGTTGTCTCTGACCTCTGTGTGTGTCATGTGTGTGCATGCAAACACACACACACACACACACACACACACACACACACACGCACACGCGCACACACACACATGCACGCACGCACACGCACACGCATGCACTCGCGAATGCAAAAAAAAAGACTCTCAAAAAGCCAGTGACCATAAATGCGCCTTTTTAGAACTGACCCAGCCATTCTTGCTCTTTCACATTTCCATACCATTTTAGAATACTTATTCTATACCTTGTTAAATGTTATCTATTTTTGTATCATAGAACCATGCATAGAACCACACTTCTGCAATTTCTTCTCATCTATTTGTAGATGTAAAAGGGGCATTTATCTCTGTGTGTGGTCTGGAGTTTATGGTGAGTGTGAGATAGTATCAACCTGAACTCATGCTTTGCAGTTGTGCCGGAGTGTTTTGTCACTTATTGGAAACACCAAAGTCACCATACACTAAATTTCCATCTGTTTTCTCTCTCTCACACTCTTCTCTCCCCCTCGCACTTTCTCACTCACTCTCTCTTCCCTTCCCTCCCTCTTGTCTTGTTGTTTGTTGAGACAGTCTAACTCCCGTAGCCCAGGCTGCCTCAAATTTACTCTGTAGCCTAGGCTGGCCTTAAAATGACCTCTGCCCACCGAGTCCTGGGATTACAATCGCAGACCACCATACCTCTCCTAGATTGTATGGTAATTTTATAACTCCATAGTACGTTTTATTCAAGTAAACTAAATTAAAACGGAGACCAGGCCTGAGCAGACAAAGCTAGTTAGATCTGTAATGAACTCAATCTTGCTTGAATTGCAGACACAGGAAAACTAGCGCAAGCTGTTTCTTCAGGTCTGTGTTAAAGAAAAAGAGAAACTTACTCATCTGAGACTTCTCAGTGGGACAAAGCAAGAAACCATAGAGCCAACCCTAATCTTTGTTTTTTCTTCCTTGCTCATGCAATAGAGTCTCCATTGGTCCTAGGGAGGAGCTGCCAAACTTCTGGTTGTGAGATGCCCAACTCACCAATTAGACTTGAAGTATTTTGTGCCCCAGTTTGCCTTTCTAGAAGTGTTGAGGTCTGGGGGATAAATAAGTTCCTCTTCCAACAATCTTCTTCTTGCCTTCTCAGTGTGACTACTAATCATCAGCTTGCCAATTGTCATCAAGACTCCCAGAGACACGGTGAGTGTGCGTGCTGTGTTGTGATGTGTTGTGATGTCCCAGCGGGCATCTGCAGCATACTGCAGCTCCTCTAGGTTGTCTACGACACCCCTTGAGGGCTTACTTTTTATAATTTTCTTAATGTCTTTTAGACTTTTTTTAAGGACTTTTTTTTTAAAGGACTGTCTCTAAGTACTTTGTAAGTTTTAGTTGTGTTGGAAAGACTATTTTTTTCTTTTTGCATATATTTTCAAATTGGTCAATGGCGCATAGGAACAGAGCATAACATCCCTGCAGTTCCTTGTGGGATATCTCTGTAGTGAGTGACATTTAAAGACACTGAAGGTAAGAGAGAAGGAAGCCTGGGTCCAAACGCAGGTCCTCTGGACACAGATGCCCATTATGTCACACATCCGGTCTGTGCCAGGCAAAGTTCTGGAACGCATGTGGATGGCAGATGGCAGAGCTGTGGGAAGCTTCCCTTGGCTTCCTGAGTAGGAACCTGGCTGGCAGTTTCCAGGAGAGCTGTCTGGTGCCTCTGATCCCATCCTGTCAGCGGTGTTTCACGGGCTGGTCTGCAGTGTCCCCAGGGTCCTTGACCTGCTTCTGGGATCGCAGCCTGTTATACAAGGGCCCAAGGGTCCAGCCTGGTAAATGCTGAAATGAGGTTATTAAGGGCCAAAGGACCGTTTTTTACAACATGGTTGATAAAGAAGCCAGGATACAGAGGGCAAGGTAAGACATGAAGGTGAGGTCCTGGAGGGTAAAGATAGAGCCAGCAGGCAGAACCCAGGTTCAGGAAGAAAGGTAAGTGGTGATGCACTTATATGGGGAGGCAAGCCAGCCACAAGAGCTGAGGGACCTGACAAGTGGTTGGTGTGAGGGAGAAGGAGAACTGCAGATACACTTCAGGGACCCAGGATGGGCTAGGGGAGTGCCACCGTGTGCCTGATTCCTGGCTTCTCTGCTTAGTCCCACCACCACCACCATTTTGCCATTCAGGATTCATCATAGCACTTGTGGCCATCCCATTCCAGTTCCGTTGTGTCAGGAGGCCACAGGATGCATGGTCCATGTTCTGGTGCCAGCATTGTGGAGAAATGTCACCGGTGAGAAGGGAGTGAGGGTCCCGAGGTGGGAACAGGAACAATAAGAGGTGAATGTCCTGTCCAGCTTGAAGTACTCAGTTCAGTGGGATTTGAGAGGTTGGGACTAGTATCAATTTAGTGTCTTAGTGTTGTGACCATCCAAAGACAGGGACAATAAATTTACAGTTTCTCGGGCTATAGGATGCTTATGTCTGCAGATCTGGGATGGCCTAGGGGTGGTTTTAAGTGGTATGTGAAAATGCTTTTCAGTGGTGATAAACCACATGCTGAAAGCTGTATTCCTCTTATTTTGTCTCCAGTTCTGATGATACATAGGAAGTCTCTGCCTCTTGTGCTTCTAGTGCAAGCAACAAACCAGCCCCAATCAGAAGTGAATAAAGGACCACGAAATGGCTCAGTGGGTAAAAGGAATTGCGGCAAAGCTTGAGGGCCTGAGTTCAAACCCCAGAACCGACATGGTATAGGGAGAGAACTGACCCCTGCAAGCTGTCCTCTGACCCCCTACATGTGGGACCTCCACACACACATGAACACAAGATAGCTTCAAATGCCATTTTTCATGAATAAAATGTCTGAACTCACTTAAGGGAAGCAGTCCCAGGGACGTTTGGAAGAAACCTGGATTTTCTGCAGATCTGTTTGGTCTGGGACTTGTAAACACATTCCCTCATGACTACAAAAAGGCCTGCCCGAGAGTCAGGATTCATATCCACATATGACTTTATCGAAGGACGCAGAGAAAAAGCTGCATAAAGATTTATTTTGGGTGGGTGAGTTCTCGTGAAGGGAGTGATCCAGTCATCCAGCATTGCACAACCGTCCTTGTCATCCGTTCCCCAGTGCTTCTGGGCAGTGATAAATAGCGCATCACTTCAGGTCCGCACAGCGGTTATCAGACCCACTGTTGCGTAACCATCTCTAAGACCTTTCACCTTGCAAAACTGAAACTACCCACTAACCCTCTCCTTCCCCCCTTCACCAGCCAGCCACATTCTGTTTGCTCCTCTCTATGAATGTGGCCTCCAGAAACACCTCGTAATGAATGAAATCATGCCCTACCTGTCATTTGGTGGCCTTGGCGTCCTAAAGCTTTCTCCATGCTGTGACCTATGATGGGACTCTCCTCTGTTTCAGAACTGAATAATATTCTATTGTGCGCGTTTACCATGTTTTTCATTTGTTTGTTTTTTAATCTGCTAGTTTCTTGGTGGACGAGTAGAATGTTTCTGGGGTTTACTTAGCTTTTGAAGCAGAAGTGAAACCTTCTTAAGAGCTTTCAGGAGCCTTCGCCTAGACCACAGCAGGCACAGCTAGGTCAAACGCCCACACGCTGGCCATGGGGAGGTTGAGAAACAGGCTACAGCACTTTCAGCCTCTGAAGACAGAGGAAGGCTCTTCTGTTGGGAAGAAGCTGTAAGTGGGTGTTAAGTGGACCAAGCCTGTGGCTTACATGCCTCAAAACAGCCCATCCCTCAAAACAGCATCCATGGGAACAGAGCAACTAGGCTCACTCAGCCTCATGACTGTTTCGCGTAATCTTCCTGAGTGTTGCGATTACAGGTGCGAGTTGGCCAGCATACCGTGTTGTCCTCAGTGTTGCAGTTGCCTGTGAAGTGTGATAACGAAATATAGTATTTCCTCCAGGAGGTCAAGGCCAGCCTGGACTGTGCTGAGACCTGTGGCTAAAATTTCTTCCCAGAGGGAGACATAAACAATGTCTAACCTAAGTCTCCAACAACAAACTCAGGCACAATTCCACCAGTTTACTCGGGGGAAAACGATGAGTTTATTAGGTTTTGTTATAGCGCATAGGTCAGGAAAGGGGTGTGCTCCTTCAACAAGGTGCATGCGAAAAGCCTTTACTTAGCAAAGATAAGGGCTTCCTCATATCTGCGTAGTTAGAACGCCCCTTCTAGTCTCCCCCAGCCTATATACTCTAATCCTTCCTGAAGGTCACATGCAAGGCAGAGTTGCACGCAACCAAGAGTAGTGAGTGACTGACATTCAGGTGAGGGTCTTGTGATGCTCCATGACCCTCCGTGTGGGAGGGTAAACAGTCCGCAGACCCAGCTGGGATGATCCCTTTGTAAGAAGTCACAGCTGAACTCCCCCAAACGACAGTTGCTTAGCCTAGAGGACAGCCACTCACAATAGCCCCTGTCTTAAAAATCAATTTACTTTAAAATATATTGAGCTGGAGACTGGGGAGATGACATAAAGACCTGAGTTGACCTGACTTGGGATCCCCAGAACCCACATAAAATAGCTGGGAGAAAGGACAAGTAGGCCTGTAATCCCAAGACTGGGGAGGCAGAGAGAAGTGGATCCCCATACTCTTTGGCTGGCTAATCTAGCCAGTGAATGAGTTCGACATTCAGTGAAGGACTCTGTCTCAAATCATAAGGTGGAGAGCAAGTGTGTGCACATCTGCACACCGAGAACATTGGAGAGCAAGTGTGTGCACATCTGTACACCGAGAACATTGGAGAGCAAGTGTGTGCACATCTGCACACCGAGAACGTTGGAGAGCAAGTGTGTGCACATCTGCACACCGAGAACATTGGAGAGCAAGTGTGTGCACATCTGTACACCGAGAACATTGGAGAGCAAGTGTGTGCACATCTGCACACCGAGAACATTGGAGAGCAAGTGTGTGCACATCTGCACACCGAGAACATTGGAGAGCAAGTGTGTGCACATCTGCACACCGAGAACATTGGAGAGCAAGTGTGTGCACATCTGCACACCGAGAACATTGGAGAGCAAATGTGTACACATCTGCACACCGAGAACATTGGAGAGCAAGTGTGTGCACATCTGCACACTGAGAACATTGGAGAGCAAGTGTGTGCACATCTGCACACCAAGAACATTGGAGAGCAAGTGTGCACATCTGCACACCGAGAACATTGGAGAGCAAGTGTGTGCATATCTGCACACCAAGAACATTGGAGAGGCAAGTGTGTGCACATCTGCACACCGAGAACATTGGAGAGCAAGTGTGTGCACATCTGCACACCGAGAACATTGGAGAGCAAGTGTGTGCACATCTGCACACCGAGAACATTGAAGGTGGAGAGCAAGTGTGTGCACATCTGCACAGAGAACATTGAAGGTGGGGAGCAAGTGTGTGCACATCTGCACACCGAGAACATTGCCTGAAGTGGAGCCTGGTGGTAGAGTGTCTGCTTAGCACACACGACTAATCAGTGCTTAACGAGAACTCACTTTGGATTGAGAGAGAGAGAGCTTGGAGAGAGAGAGAGAGAGAGAGAGAGAGAGAGAGAGAGAGAGAGAGAGAGAGAGAGAGAGCTTGGAGAGAGAGCTTGGAGACTGATGTGTCACATCTAGTCCTCCTTCTAGGAGCTTCTAGGAGCTGCACAGACATAAACTAGACGTGTGGGGACTCCCGGGAGGCTGAGGACTCCTGCCTGCAGCAGTTCCATCCCTGGCACCAGCCTGTCCCATCCTTGTGCAGCTTGACAACAGCCATCAGGGCTCCCCAGTTTCACCCTTCCCCATCATCTCCTTCCTGGCTGTGAAAGGGAGGGACCACAGCAGCCAACAAGGGGAGTGTGTCACAGACAGACAGACAAACAGAAAGACAGACAGACAGGCAGGCAGACAAATGGAAACATGGAAATCAGATCTCCAACATGGAAGGCTTACTTCAGGAACCTAGGCCAGAAAAAGTTCAAGAAGTTTCTAAATTTTGGGCTGTATCTGACCCTCCCTGTCTACAGACTTGTAGGAACCTGAGCCATGTGCCTGTGGCTAGCTGGGTCACAAGTGACAGGTTCTTGGTCTTACTCAAGGGTCTCTACACTCTCACACCACACACTTATCTCTATATTAATGTCACACAATACATATGCACGAATGGCATATATCACCACACAGACACACACACACACACACACACACACACACAGTGTCAATCACTGGAAAGTATGACTGAGTTCTTCCATGTGCCAGCTCATGAGGGGAGAGAGGACAAGACCTTCAAACCAAGAAGCAATCAAGCAATGACCTGTCAGTCTGGGACTTGCCTTCCCTGGCATCCTGGGGATGGCCCTGCCTGCAGTTTCTTTAGAAAGAGTGACATTTGAGTGGAATGTGCCCTATTACAGCAGGAGACAATTAGTCTCCGGGGAACAAGGGCCTTAGCAGCCCAGGGATGCTCACTTCGGGAAAGTGGTAGCTATGATTCACACCAAGCCACGGAGAACATTCATGAGCCCAGGGTGTCTCCTGGCTGTCCCATGGTATGGCTCATCCTGCTACTCACAGCAGAGGAGTGTGACACAGACACTGTCTAGTGCTTACTCATGCATGCCGTGGGCCCTGAGAATCTGGTGTCTGTGTGTCCTTCCCACTGAAAGCCCTCAAGGGCAGAAAGCTGATCTTCCTTGATGATGCCGTGTAGACACATCAAGACCCCGATGGAAGACTGAGACAGCCCAGTCCAGCGTGGCTATTAGGCTCACTGCCCACCCCACTGGGGATCCTTCAGGAGCATGGAGACCTCTGGAGCAAGCCAGGGTGGTCCTTCACTTCAGGGTAATGTCTAGAGGTGCGAAGGAGGTTGCCTGTGGCTCCTCCTCTGTTCCCTACTCTATCCCCAAGGGCTCTCACAAGGGCCTGTTCATGCAGGTCCTGGGGAACCAGGTCCCCCACTCCGCTGGCTTCTTTGAGAGCCCCTTAGCAGCAGTTCCCTCTGGCCTTGCAGCTGCTCTCAGTCACCGGTGCTCTCAGGGCAAGACACTGCCCGTGGATCCCACAAAACGTTGGCTTCCCAGAATAAGCTCTCTACTCCCATGGCCACGCCCAGCACTTCTCAGCCAACCAGTGTTCAAATCTGAAGTCCCCCCTTCTCCTGGATCCTATGCGCATCCGTTCCTCAGCATTGTCAGAAACAGGAATGCAGAGCATTTGAGAGAAAGAAAACGAGCCGGGCGGTGATGGCACACACCTGTAATCCCAGCACTCTGGGAGGCAGAGGCAGGCGGATTTCCGAGTTCGAGGCCAGCCTGGTCTACAGAGTGAGTTCCAGGATAACCAGGGCTATACAGAGAAACCCTGTCTTGAAAACAACAACAACAAAAACAAAAAACAAAAAAAAAAAAACAAAAAACAAAAAAAAAATCAAAAACAAAAACAAAAACAAAAGAAAACACCCATTTAGTACCAGAAGATAACTTGATTGGGAAAGTGCTCCCCATACAAGTAGGAGGACCTGAGTTCGATCCCAGGATTCGTAAGAAGGCTGGACATGGACATGGTACTTCTGATGCCAGTGCTGCTGAGGGAGAGACAGGCAGATCCCTGGGCAGTTACCTGCCAGAATCAATGACTTCCAGGCCAATGAGGTTACATCCCTGTCTCCTGAAACAAGTGTGGTGTTCTCAGGAATGATTCCTAAGGTTGACCTCTGACCTCTATATGTATGTGTGCCCATGCAGCCACAGAAATGGTCCACAGGGGGGCCACCAGCCTCCCACACTTGCCTTATGAGCATCACATACTCTTCCCAAGGTGGGGACAAGTGCTCTGAGCACTGCAGTTAAGGACTCTTCCTGGCTCTACCGCCTCTCCTCCCTGAATACGTCATCATAACTCCGTGTAGCAGGTGAAAGGGCAATGGTTCATGGAGAGGGTCAACGGAGCCTCCTCCTCAGAAAGCTTCCCTCCAACAGTTGCTCCTTCCCACCTTAGAGAATCTTAGCTTTTGAATATGGAGGTACACTATGTGAGGAGAGGAATGAAGAAAGCTGTCTAGGGATTCACACAGAGGTGGGCCACCTTCCTCCTAACTTCAAGGCATCCTTTTCTTTTCCATCTTTTGTTTGTTCGTTCGTTCATTTGTTTGTTTGAGACAGGTCACTTTTTAGACCAGGCTAACCTCAAACTCACTTAAACCCTCCTGCCTCTACCTCCCAGGTGCTAGGATTAGAGAGAGGGAGAGACAGAGAGAGAGAGAGAGAGAGAGAGAGAGAGCTTCTTTAGGCCGCACACATAGGGGGATTACACCCTGCTCCGGAGGATATATCCCCGTCTCCTCGGCATGGGAGCAGTCCGTCCTGAGGAATGCGATAGCGATGGCACACCAGCCTTTGCCCATCAGGACAGTTCTGTGATGTGACCCCCTTCCTGAGAGGAGAATGAGACAGAAGTTTAGGGAGAAAGATCCACTTGGGTAGCAGGATCGTGGTCTCTGAGATGAGACTGACCCAGGGGCTGGGCGTCCCTCCAGCAGTCCTGCCCTGGGTCTGAGGGGCTGAGTTTATGACAATAGTTAGCTTTTTATAGATATTTCTCCTGCAGCAAGTTAAATCACATCTGCTAGGGCAGACATCCAGGTCCAGAATGGGTAGATGGAACTGCCGGGCCCCAGGCTCTGGCGGGCAGGCCTTCCTGCTGTAAAGCTGTGTCTAATAGGAAATCCAGGCTGGCATGCAGGGCGCGGGCGGCTGGCTGTGCCCTTTATGGGCTCAGACCTAGGTAGACTCAGCCTTTCCTTCTGTGCCTCAAAGTTCCAAGTCAGGTCAGACCTTCTCCTGGAAATACTGGTAGGAAGAATGAGCCTACTATCAGATCAGGTTTCAGGCTGTAACTTGTAGAATACAGAGAACTGTGGGGGAAGAGAGTCAGGGTCACGGCCCAAAGAGGCAGCAGGGACCTGAAAAAAAAACCAGTAAGAAACAGGAAATAAACTCCTGTGGGGAGGCAGAGGCAGGTAGATCTCTGAGTTTGAGGCTAGCCTGATCTACAGATTGAGTTCCAGACAGCCAGGGCTACACAGAGAAACCCTGTCTTGAAAAAAAAAGGAAGCAAAATAAAACAACAAAAACAAACTGAGAGAGAGAGCGGGGGGGGGGGGAGAGGAAAAAAAGGAAAGAAAGCAAAAAAGCAAGCAAGAAAGAGAAAGAAAGAAAGAAAGAAAGAAAGAAAGAAAGAAAGAAAGAAAGAAAGAAAGAAAGAAAGAAAGAAAGAAAGAAAGAAAGAAAACTGAAAACTGAAAACTGAAAACTGAAAACTCTAGTCTTGGGAGAACCTACTTCATAGGACCATTAGGACCAAGCAAGGTTGCTATTGGGGACACTTTGTCATCCAGTGTCCTGAGAGGACAAAGCAGACAGAAAGTGTAGAAGGGACTCCACTCTGGTCCCTTGGGCACCAGCACAGCCACCTTTGGTGGTGTCACCTTGGCCAGAGAAGTTAACCTGATACTAAAAAGCTCAGACATTTGATCAGACCATGGCTTCTCCAGACTGTGCCTCACAAACAAATAAGAAGCCTTCCCTGGTGAAGCTTCCCGGGGAGGGAAGAAGCAGCAGAAGATGGTATAGTTGGTCATCCATCCACAACAGTCCAGTCTAGCCTTGGCTCCCTGTTCCAAGGCCCCTCCCCCCCACCATCTCACCCTCCTGAGACACCCACAAAAATGAGCACTCACTTTCCCTGTCCTGCCCTTGGGGCCTGGTTCTGGTCTTGGGACACACCTTCTTTCTAAAGAAGTCTGTGTCAGCCTAACCCACCCTGAACATCTGCAGAAAGCTCAGGCTGGAAGGTTACAGCGAAACACAGCTTGGTCTGGTAGTGTCTAGCTTTTCCTGGGAAAAATGTCAAAGGACACGTAAACAGGATCGTGAGCCCGTTTTTAAATCACCACACTAGACGGGGGTTGGTGTCCAATTTTACAACGGGGTCTAGAGATGAAAAGGGCAGGCTCAGGTGATGCAACAGCGTCTGGGGCTGATGAGAACTCTAAACCACAGCTCGGTACTCTGAGATCAAGGTCTTCCCCTACCTACCATTTGGCTGACCAAAGAAGTCTGGGACCTTAAGAGCAAAAGATAAAACCTACAGACATGCATAAAACACATCCATAAAAACATCGGGCCTATAAACATGTGAGGGACAAACTAGTAGAATGGAGAAGATAAGGCTGGACTCACTAAGTCTGGTCTCAGCCTGTGCAACCCAGACCTGCACCTAGGGTAGCCACCGCGCCACCAGGCACAGTACCCTGTGCCTACACTTCTTCCAAGGTCCCACCTTGGGGCCAGGCAAGGCTTGGCATGTAGTCAGAGCCTTGAGGAGCTTGCTGCCAATGTCCTCTTATACTGGGTCGGCCACGTTACCATCTCATACACATGAAAAATTCCATTCTTGCTCCTTTGGGACTTGAAGGAAAGATTCCCCACTGTTTACAGCAGCCAGCAGCCTTCTTCCAGACCCAGATACATCCTGGTAGGACCCCTGGAATCTACATGATATGACAAGCAGCTACAACATCACTACAGTGATCCCCCTCACCCCCACCCCCCACCCCCCACCCCCGTGTTTCATTCTCGTTGATTCATTTGGCCCAGGGGTTTTGTTGAAAGAAAAAGAAAACCTCAGATGTAACAAACCTTGTAGGGAAGAAGGATGGGAACCCCTATGAGGACCACAGGAGATGTAGCCACATGATGGTTAGGATCTTGGGAGTCAGGCGCCATACACAACATGGGAAATGGCTTTATCTCATGGTATTTTGTAGAAGCAGAGAACTTTATGAGATCCTGGCACCAGTGGGTGATGGCCCTAAGACTCTGGAGATGCACTGGAAGGTAGACTGGGAGGAGTGTGGGCCGTGCTGCACAGTCCCATCTGGGAACACGAGGGAAAGGCTTTTCCTTGGTACCCAAGGATTTTGCCACTTTGGAACTCAAGAGACACAGAAATGGAAGAAGGTGATGTTGGTGTCCGTAGGTTGGCCAGAATTCCATGGGCCTGTCTGGGGTTAGCAGCATCCCAAGTGTGGTGTGATCTTGAACACAGAGACGAAGTGGGGGTGGGGCAGGGCGGGGTCTCTGCAGTGGCAGCGGGAGAGAAGAATGAAGGTACCAGTGACATGTGTCCTCACTTGTCTGTGGGACATTCATCTACATGTGAGGGGAGGGGAGGGGCAAAGGAATAAAAGGACAAGAAGACAGCGGTGGACTTGGAAAGACTGGGAGAGTGACATTTCACATTCTGTTGGGAAGGTGACTTCTGAGCCTACCCTTGAGAGACCAGAGAATAGAGACATTGTCATAAAAGCCAAGACTTCTCAGGTAAAGAAAACATCTGATCAGAGGACATTGAAAATGTCCCAGCTTAGTGTGGCCATTGCAAAGGTTCTATAGACATAATCCAGAGCTGGGAGAGGGGGGAAAGGGGGGCCTGGGGAAGTGGCTTACTTAGATGGTGAAGCACCTGCCACATAAGTGTTAGGACCTGAGTTCAAATGTCAGAACCCACATAGAACTGGCACAGTCGTGCACTGCGATAATCCCAGCACTGCTATGGCAAAATGGTAGCTGATGGCAGAAAAATCCCCAGAATACGGTAAGCCAGCTAAGATGGCGTGCACAGCAGTAAACAGCACAGGGACCTTGGCTCAAGGGAGGTAGGAGGCAAGGACCTTCACACATGTACCATGGCACATCTACATTCACACAGAAACATGTACATGCATACACGCACACACATATATACATGCATACATCATATACACACAAGAGACAGATAGAAAGAGAGAGAGAGAGAGAAAGAACAAAAATGTTGCACTGTAAAACCCTATAGAGTTGATATGGGATTACCAGGGCTGAGGAGGATGCATTTCAAAGTGTAACCTTACCCCTGCTATGAGAGATGGGAGGAGGACACACACCAACAAGTCGCTGGGGAGGGCGGGGGAGGGTCACTCAGAGAACACAGTCCTGGAGGCTGCAGAAGTGGAAAGTGGGCTTTGTCTTGGGCTGAATACGTTGGAGGGGCATGGGCTGATGGCTCCAGGGGCCATGGGAGCAGATATGACCAGTGGGGTCCCACCTGTGCCTTTCTGCCACAGATCCGCCCAGTGTTTGTGTCTCCAGCTTCCCTCTTAGGCTCAGTGAGGGCCACAGAATCTCAGCCTGATGGCTTTAGCTGTTGAGAAGAGTCCAAGGAAATGACCCTATCATAGCATCGCCCCACAATGGACATTGGCTTTCTTCATTTCTGCTTCCCAGAAATAATGAGTCAATGTGTCTCTCAGCTAGACATGAACTTGCCTCCAGTACTCTAGCTGCAAGAGAGTCTGAAATGTATTCTCTCTCTCTCTCTCTCTCTCTCTTGACACCTTTGCTGAGTCATTGAAGATGACTGACACATGACTATTTCCTCTATTTTTAAATTTTAACCACATAATACCTGGAAACGGCAGAATTAGAGTTTATCTGCATTATGTAATTTTTTTCTACTGTTACTTTCTATGTCAGAACAATCAATAAGAATAAAAGCTAAGCCATGATTTGTTGTTTGCCAACTTTTCTATAGAGTAAACATTCCCACGACTGTAGCTAATATCAGGGTGCTTACAGAGTGTCAATGAACCCATAAATGAGCAGAGACCAGTATGTAATGTTCTTACCTGTAAGGCCCAGCGGTAGAGAATGTGTCTAGTACACACAAAGACTGGGTTTGATACCCTCATCAATCAATGGGGGAAGGCAATCTACAGACAGTTTATATAAATAACTCTAAGAGAATATGTAATAATAAAATGCTTATGGAATAGTGAGTCCTCTATCTTTTAATATAATTTGTTTAATTGTAGTTAAGTTGTTAATGATATGTTTATCAGCTGGCTCACAAAATCCCCGAGAACTCAGTAGTCTAGTGTGTAGACATCAACTCCAGACCACTCCAGTTTAGACGCAAGACTCCAGTGACAGCAAAGCCTATGCTTTTCACGTCAGTGCAACACTGACTAAGCAAAAAGGCCCACAGGCTATAGGTAGTGGGGTTGAGATTTGAAGCTAGTTTATAGTTTGGCCACAAAGCCAAGAACACAATCACTATCGTTTAGATAATTGTCTCTGATTTTCCCTTGGCTGTTTGCCATTGGTGGGCCTGAGGGGTATGTAAGACGGGTAGGGAAAAGAACTGGGAATGTCTTACAGGGCTGTCCTGTCCCACACCTAGGCTGCTGAGAGCCACTACACATGGAGCACAGCCACCCTTGGTTCTCTTACTGCAGAGAGAAGACCTACCCAGGGTCACCCACAAAGTCTGAAGCTGTGCGGACTAGAACCCGGATCGTCACAACCATCCACAGGCAAGGCTTGTCTACACTTTGGGGACCAACAGGAATCACTATTGTACACAGGTAAGAACTGTCCTGTATAGACAGAGCTTGCTGCTGTCCAGTGAAGGGATGTCTAGTGAGCGCCACCTACACCCAAGTGCCCTGTCCAATAAGGTTGCTGCAGCTGACCACGCAGTTCGTCATTAGAGGCCACAGTATACATAAATCCAGGATTCAATGTGCACCACTGCATGCAGCAAGTAGAGTAGTGCGTAGTTGTAATCCCAGCACTGGGGAGGATCAGAAGTTCAAGGCTACTTCCAGCTCCGTGGTGTTTAAATCCAAGTTTAACCTACATGAGACCCTATCTCAAAAGAAGAAAAGAAAACAACGGAGTTGCCCTTTTTACAAGTAATATTTAAATGTACTAAAATTTGGCAGATTTTCACATTTGTTGTTTAGTGCGAGACGGCTGTTTAAGTGCTCATTAGTCATATTTGATTACTGGGGGCTGGAGGAGGGCCAGCATACCATATAGTAAAGACCCGTTTCTATCAGCATAGAAAATTCTACTTAAGGCACTGAATCCAGGAGGAAGGCAGAGAAACCAGAAGACAGTGTCTTGGCTTGCAGGAATTGAGCCAGTGGTTGTCAGATTTCCAGCTCTCTGGAGTCCGACCCACCCCAGGTCGGGCATCTCTTTTCTTCTCCCTCCCAACCCAGGCTGGCTAAAGCTGGCCTTCTCTCTAGCTTCCCATCCCCCGCCCCGCCCCCCACTTGATTCTTCCCAGCTGCCTAAACGGAGGCCTGTCTGCAGCTGTCCTCCACAACCCAGGGGTGGAGAACAGCACTTGTGGGAACCTGCTGAGAGCTGACCCGGAGCCAGCACTCGTGGGAGCAGCCCTGCTTCTCGCAGGCTCCTAGTGACTGTGGGTGGGGCTTAAGAAGCCGCCTGACTGCTCGCACCTCTAAGAGGAGCTCCCAAAGACACCTTTGCTAGGAAACCCAACACTCAGGAATGAAGAGGGCTGGGATAGGCGGCCAGGGTGCTGGAAGTGGCTTTCGATGCCTTTTGGAAGCCACTGGCCCCAGAGGGGCAGGCACTTTGTAACTGTCTCTGGCACCTTTGATGCGCCCCACATCCTTTCATGTCAGAGATACCCTCTGCCAAGCACACCATGTGCTGTTTGCTCTGGGGTTTTCCTTTTATTTATTTATATTTAATTCATCTCATTAAACTGATTTTGTGCAGGGCACCAGAAGGAGGCAAGCGGAAGAACTACGCAGTATAATTTATAGGGCAGGGGCGGGGGCGGGGACGGGGGCGGCAGCGGCGGCTGAAGCCAGACCTCTTTGCTCATCCACACACATGCCAAGGCTGTGAGCCTCATGCTTGAAAACCTCTTTGGATCTTTATAGGATTGGTATATACTTCTTGTGGATAAACATAGCATCTTTATGCTATCGTAATGGAATCCAAGGAGATGCTTGATAGAATCCCTCCAGAAGTCACAGAGACTCCTCAGAGAATTCAACAGACTGCCCAGAGAAACTTTGACCCTTCAGTGGCTCGCGGGAACACACACACACACACACGCACATGCATGCACGCACGCACGCACACGCGCACACACAGAGACACACACTGTCCCCTCCAATGGAAAGGCAAATCACTTTGAAATTAACCTCTCGTCTTGGAGAAAGTAATATAGGGGCAGGAAGAAGGGCCCAAGGTAATAAGCTTGTGACATAACAAGGCTGACCTCTCTCTTTTTGTTGTTTTAAATTTGTATTTATTTATTCATTCATTTAATTATGTATGTATGTATGTATGTATGTATGTATGTATGTATGTATGTATGTAGTGTGTTTGTGTGTGGTGCATGCCATGATGCAGTCCTGGAATGCAAAAATATCTTGCAAAAGTTGGCTCTCTCCTCCCACAATGTGAGTCCCAGGGACTGAACTCAGATCTCTAGGCTTGGCCACAGATACTTTTACAGGGTGCAGCATCTCACTGTCCTAAGGACTCACTCTTCAGTCATCTTGGTCTGCAGCCCTGTTCCCTTGGGGATAAGGTAAATAATTTGGATATAGATTTCAGTACTTTCGAGAGGCAGCGGCTCCACGGCTGTATGAAACTATCATTAGCAGTCTGAGTAGGTGCAATGTTTCCTAGCAAGTCATCCGGGGCCGGGGGTGAGGTGGTGTTTGTGTTGTTGTTAATTCTAATCCTTAGATCTGTAGAGAGTATGTTTTCAATAGTTATTTATTTAATGAATGAAGGTATCTTCACAGGAAAGGACTCTAAGGGGCAGCAAGAGGAAAGAGCAGTCGGTAGCTCATTTAAGGACAAACCAAGTTCTGTGGACTGAGGAACCTGGACAAGCAAGATCTCCATGATGAGGAGATAGACTGAGTCCCTGCTAAGGATGGGGTCTGACAGAAACCAGGCAAGGTTCGTCTAGAAGGCACAATAGATGGAGGTGAGCAGCCGCAGCAACGCCAGTGTGCAGCCTGTCCTGAGCATATGACCTGGCACAGCTGTGGATGAGGTCCTTGCGGGGTGTGGAAGAATTTCTCAGGTATCTGTGTGTCTCATCTGAAGCAGCAGGACCTGCGTTATTCTTCAGAGCTGTGCTCTGCCCCGGATGAGCTTCAAAAACATGTGGGGAAGGGGGTCATCCAGTAACCCTGATTGCTGAGGGAATTCTGCCCCTTCCGGGCTCAGAGAGCCTTTAGTGGAAGTTCTATGCTCTTCTTAAGCAAACTGATCTGTGAGGATACCCTTGTGTGTGATAGTGCGGGATGCGGGACGCAGGACGCGGGACGCGGGACGCGGGACGCGGGACGCGGGACGCGGGATGCGGGATGCGGGATGCTGCTGAGCTTTCCACCATTCCTCTAAGGCTGGACGGACCCTCAGCATTTGGGAGATGGTACTGTTTTAGTCCCTCCAGAACAAAGGAGGCACTGGAGAGGAACAGTAGCAAGTGGCACCTAGTGTCTTTGAGTGAAACCAGCCCTGGACGCCAGTACATTAGGTGAAGGCAGAGGCACACGGACCCGTGGCAATGACCCTGAAAAACAGTTGAGTTGGGATTATGTACTTAGGTTCTGGAAGCTTTTAGAGATTCAGAGCAGGAAAATGGCTTTTTGAACATGTGCATTTGTCAGGGCAGTGTTTAGGAAAACGCTTGCCTCTTAAGTGTGGGTGGGTTCTGGTTTTCTTGGACAATCTCCATTTCCTGTTGTTCTTCAGGGATCCAATTAATCACATATCTACTTCATCCTTAAGAATATCTAGCACTGGTCAGGAAGTAGTGGCTCGTGCCTTTAATCCCAGTACTCAGGAGGTAGAGGCAGGCAGATCTTTGTGAGTTAGAAGCCAGTCTGGCTGCTGGCTGGTCTACAAAATGAGTTCCAGGACAGCCAGGGCTACACAGAGAAATCCTGTCTTGAAAAAAAAATATCTTGCTAGATATCCATATATTGTTTTTAATTTTTAAGGTTTGATAGTAGTATACTTGAGATTAAAAATATTTTTCACTTTTCAGAAGTAGCTACTTCAACAGATATAGATGATATCTGAGATTTACTTTCCAGTAATAATAGGGGGTGGGTAGAAGGAGGCATGAATTGAAGTTGGTGAGCATACTCTTGTTGAGATTTGCCAGTGGCTAAATGGAGATCTATCACATACTATATACATAACTATATATATAACTATATATATAAAACTATATATATATAACTATATATATATAATACACACACACACACACACATATATATAATAAGCATGGCGGTGCACATCTTTAATCCCAACTCTTGGAGATAGAGCAGACAGTTCAAGTTCATTATGAGTTAAAGGCCAGCCTGGTCTACATAGCAAGTTCCAGGGTAGCTAGGGCTACATAGTGAGACTCTGACTCAAAATAAATAAATATGGCCTCTCTGGTTCACCGTGTTTACAACAGTACAGATTTTGTGCCCCGGGATAGCTGGTAAGGTCTGGAAGCCTTTTTATTGTCTCATCATGGGAAGGAAGTTACAAAAGGCACAGAGGCTTAGGCCAACCCCATAACAGAGGACTCTCTGGCCTGCTGAAGCTGAGGATCTTTTGGTCAGTAGCCCTATCTGTGATGATGTGTTCAGGTATGAACTACATGCTCTGGGTGATTACTTAACACTTAATTCACATTCCAGCAGTGCTCTGAAGGGTCCCAAACATAGGTATCTGAATCTATGGCCCCAGATTCATAAAACATTCTGAACAACTTATCCCTAGTGAAGTTCAAGAACTACATTTGCATGAAAAGATGGGGCATATGTGTTCATATTTGGACAAGAGTCAAATCTGGAATCCCCTGGCTGCATTACGCTCAGGGAGTCTCACAGTTGGCCCCGAGTCTCCCTTTTGGCCATCCTCATGCCCCATGCCCAACTAGAGAGTTGGCCAGTCCTGCTGAGAGCACAAAGACATTACTTTGGGCCTAAACTCACCCAAAGGTGATTGTTGGCATATCTAGGGACAGAGAGGAGTCGTCAAGTTGACTGGAGGGTTAAAATGATGGACTTGTGTGCACTTGTAATTGAAAGGACCACATGGAAGAATGTGAACTTCAGGTTGCTTTCATTGTAACATGCCTGAAGCCATAGAAGACCCGGCTCCTCCTTGATCCTTGGAAACAGTGATGTTTACCTAAGAACACCATGACTGTTGAGAGGCCAAGTCGGCTGAGATCGGGAAGATACTGGAGGTAGTGTGCGTGTTTGTGTGCAATTGAAGATGAGATTAGAACCTTCCAATTCCTTCAAGACCTGCTTATTTTTCTCGTAGCTCCCAGGTACCTCCATTATATGTTGTTAAACAACCAAATGAGTTGGCAGATGTGAGAAGGTGTTGGTGATGGGTACGCAAGATATAATAGAGGAGACCAGCACCTTTTCACTTCCTTCAGAACTGTTCCAGCACCTTCCACATGCTTTACCCGCACAACATCACGTATCACACATTTTCTTAATACCCTCGTGTGCGTCTCATCCACCTCTCTCCGTGGCTTCAACCATGGCCACCAAGGGTCACTCTGGGCTCAAGGCCTGTAAGACATATTATTGGACACTGAAGGAAGCCTCAAGACCTGGAATTCACCATGGTGATCAAGAGTGACACATTACTTTCTTGAGTCTGTAGCCTGGCTTGTCTTTATTTTTCTGCTGTATTTATAATAGCCAAGAGGGGCAAGTGCCTGGTGGCCTAGACAATTGGCATATGATGTCATTTTCCAATACTTACCTCCTTCCCAGAACTGGACTCCCCAATCGCAGGCCATGGTCATTAGTTTAGGAACGGGAGGATAGCAGCCAATGAGTGAATGGAGAGGCCAGGGGGGCTCATGGGAAGCCTTATTTTCAGGCAGCAACAGGTCAGGAGCCTGTGAATCTCAGAGTGTGTTCTGAGAGCACATGTTGTTGGAGGGAGGATGAGAGGGTCACTGTGAACTGGAGCTGAGGCAGGGGCATACCACAGGGGAGGGGAGGGGAGCCAGGAAGAGGTTGTAGAACCTCTTTGGGATGACTTTAAGTAGCTTTCCCATTTTCCCATTCTGAAGAGAACCATTGCTGCCCAGCACACACACACACACACACACAGAAAGAGAGAGAGAGAGAGAGAGAGAGAGAGAGAGAGAGAGAGATGCATATTTATATGTACCCATGCACATATATATGTACACATTGTAGACCCCTGAGAAAGGTCTGACATTTCTCCCCTGAAGCTTTCATTTCAACCAGGTGCTGGCCCCTGAGGACACAGGACACAAAATCCCCACTGGTCCAAAGGCAAGCCATCTGGATCCCAAGACCATCCTTTAAAGCACACCTCTGAATTAGACCAAAGAACTTCTGGATGGCTGTAATATTTCCTGAGAAACAAGTGCCCTACTGCTTTGGTTTGGTCCTTAGTACAATCCAACCATATCTCAGCTAATAGCAGCATCCTGGGGGAGCTTGAGGTGAGAGAAGAGATTCCAGGTCTCCCATAATCTCTAGATAAGCACTCATCTTCCACTTAACTATGACGAATGAAAAAATGTTGCAATAATTGTGGGTCTCAGCTGCAGCAGCACTGGGTATCTTCCAGGCCTGTGCTAGGTCCTTCCTGTCTCTTCATGGGCAGGGGCTGGGGTTCTCTAGGCCCAGGGAATGAACGAGGCCTCGTTGGTCCTTTGTCTTTCTCACCCCACCCCCACAGAGGCTGAGAGAATGCCGGTTGAGTGTGGGCAGAAATTAATTGCTGGACAAGTCCAGATTTGCATCTTTGATCTGTAAAGCTGGCAATGCCAGGTGATAGTGAGAAGAGAGAGCACAGGCACACGTAGGGTTAAATTTCACCTCTGTCCCTTATACTGAGTGACCTTGGGCAGGGGCTTCATGCTCACACCTCCCCCAAATGGTAGAATCTGAGTGTTCTCATCCAGAGAACTTCAGAGAGCTGTATCCAGTTCACAAGAGGGCACTGGGGGTGCTTAGACGGTGTGTACGAGCAGGCTAGCCCGCCCCTGGTGGCCACTCACCTCCCTTAGAGAGCTAGCTGAGTGTTTTAGACTTAGTTCAAGACAGTGGGCTCTCAAGTTATTGGCACAGTAGGCGCTTTATGACTGTCCTAACCTTCACAACAGTCCTGCAAGGACAGCAACATTGCCATCAATAGCACCTTTTCATGGCCCACAAAACCAAGGCATAGAGAGACTATGAAGCCTGACTAAGGTCACCTAGGATACGGGGGAGCTGGGGTTTAAGACCTTTGGGCATTGCGTCTGTTCTAGCTATGCCACTAAATTACACTGAGTTTACTTCACCAGAGGAAATGCTAGAGGCATGTTCTTGCATCCAATCAGAATTATTTACCTAAGGTCTACTAAGGAAATAAGAGATGCAGGCTCAGCTCCACTGCAGAGTGCCCTCTGTGGGGTCCAGGGGAACAGCCGCACTCAGGCCTGCTGGGTGGGAAAGCTTTGCTGAGACCTGGCAAAGGCAACCCTGCCCTGTCATGTCTTTCTTTGCAGCCTGCATGCCAGCCACGGTGTCTGAACAATGATTAACCAGCAGCGGGCAGGCTGGTGCAGGCTGGGGCGGAACAGTAGGTGAGCTCACCCTTACACAATGGCCACCACACCCGCCTGCCCGGCTCCAGGGACCCAAGAGAGCAGGGCCAGGAGGATCCTAGAAGCTGGGTGGTCAGTCCCAAGAGGGATAAAAGACAGTCAGGCTAGGTGTGACAACTCCAATCTTTGCTATGCCAGCACCCTTCTGTAGCCTTTAGACATTCCTCTTGGTTTCAGCCTTGCTGGAGATGTCCCATAAACAATGTCATCTGACAGCTTTCTATACTGCCTCAGAACAAGTAGGGGCTGCTGGGTCGCACTCTTCTGATTCAGGACCTTGGCAGGTGGAGAGTTGGACAGTTGACCCCTCTGCTCTCCAACCTCACCCCCAAGCCTTGGCCACGAGTCTTGGCCTGATCACAGGGAAACACAAGTGTGTGCATGTCCCAGACACCCCTGAGGCCCCCTCCCTGGGAGCACTTCAACTCCTGGGGGCTGGACAGAGGTAGTGAACTCACAGCTCACATGTGCCAAGCCTGCCCACAGCCTCCTGCTGTCTCCACACCTGCCCACTCCACCTCCCCGGAGGCTGGGTCTCTTCTCGTTTATTGAACGAAGCGCTAAGGTCCTTTGCCCTAAATGAACTGCACCATTTCAGGACCCAGCTTCTCAGCTTTGGAGGCTGGGGGTGGGGGTGGGGCTGTGACTAATAGCGTTCTGTGAAGGTGGAAGAGATGGGGAAGTTACAGATGGGGCTGTGGGCTTCTTCCTGCTCCATAGCCCTTCCTCAAAAAGCAGTAAAATGTACTTCCCACTGGTCTGATACAGGGTCTAATGACATGGAGGATCATGTAGACCTTCTGAGCATTTCCTCCAAGGGTCTTCAATGGCTTCTCAACAATTAAAGAGAAATGAAGAGAAGCAAGACAGTCTAAAAAATGGTGGCATGTATTTGTCTCAGATTTACCAACTCAGCCTCGGGAGCCCCAAGTTCTGTAAAATACTTGGAACACTGTTCGCTGTTTATTCTCCTGCAACCCAGACTTGAGGGACCCAGCCTTCTTGCTACTTTCCCCCTCATTCTCCACCTCTGCCTCCTGCAGCCCCTTTCTCTTCCATTCAGTGCCTCACTGGGCTGTGCCCTGGGACGGAGGGAATTGAGCACTGCCTGCTACCGCATATCCTAGAAGCCTCTGGTGGCGTAGGTCTTGGATGGCCACCTACTCTAAACGTGCGTGCATTTATTTATCACATGACCTTCACAGGAAGCTTCTGAGGCAGATTATGTCATGACGGGCATTTTAGAGACAGGAGGAACTGTTGGAGCACTTGCCTGAGATATAGACAATTGACATGTAGCAGGCTGTCATCTGATGCTGCAAAGGGAACCACATGTACAAAAGAAGAAGAAAAAAAGGCAGGGGAGAGTCATTTCCCAAACAGCTCTGTCTGAATCCAAGTATGCTGGAAGTCTGTCACTCAAGGACAGAAACCATATGATCATCTCAATGGATGCAGAAGGGGTTTGGCAAGGTCCAAAGTCCCTTCATGATAAAAACTTCAGAGAATGTAAGGAATAGATCTCAGCACACAAAAGGCAGCATGTAACAGACCCATAGCCAACAATGTACTGCCTTGAGGTTATTACCCATAGTGAAGTGTGGTACTTTTGGGGATACAGATGTTTAGGGGTTATCCAAACTCCTATAACACCTAACCGACATCTCTGTAGTTAACCTGATGAACTCGTTGGTTCCCTGTGCTAGAACTGTGTCATTGGTCTAACATTAGAGCCGTACGTAGGGTAAACAAATGCTCACATCTTCAGGAAAAGTGATGTAAGCAGAGGGGTCAGTGAATCGACCAATGGCCTTCACATTCCCTTTCAGATGCAGGGAAGCAACTCAGATGCATGAGTTTGCTTGGGAGTGGGCAGGGCATGCTGGGATCTCCACGAGAGGCTTAGGAAAATGCTAACCCCAGAGGAGCTGTTATCTAAGTAAAGTCAGAGCAGCCAGCCAGTGACATGGACGGGAGATTCTCACCAGTCAGTCAAGCTCTTCCCTTTGGGGGTTCTGTTTAAGTCTTCCCGTGAGGGAAGGCATTTCATCCTAAAATGCTCATTAAGAGGCAGGGATCAGACACAGCCTTTCCTCCCAGGGTGGCCTGAGTGCTGAGACGATAGAAACATCAGGGCTGGTGGGTTAAATTCTTGAGGCCTCTCCAGATCTTTCTTTACAGGCTTCATAATTGCACTGCCTCCTGATGGCATTGTCCTTCCAAAAACAAACACTCCGCTGGCTATTTCTCAACTGACTCACTACTCACTTCGACTTCTCCCAGGAAATCAAACATACTCCACTCTGCCCCTTCATGCCTCTGACCACAGCCATGTGTCACCCTCTCCTGGGACCCACTTCCAAGGCCCTCTGCTCTTTCTCACCACCATGCTGCTGTCCCCAGAGGTGCTCAGCCAGGTGCGCCCTTGGGGGCTTATCTCACATTCTCTGCGGTAGTTTGTACAGTGTGTTTCTCTGTTGGCCCAAGAGGGTTGCCACATCTCTTGAGAGGTTGACTGGCCTTCAGCCCCCACCCCGCCCCCTCTGAGCCCAGTCTACGGGGCTGGTATCCACAGCTGTCTGATCAAGGCCTGATCCAGCCTTTTACTTCACAGGCAGACAGTAAATGCCTCAGGGGACTCAGGCTGACCCATAGGTTGGCCAGGTCCAGTGAGTGTGCCTTTAAGGGGACCAGAGTGTGTACCTGATCCCTAGTAGGGCAAAATAAAAGAGCCAAAGCAAAAGAAACTCCTCGGGCCTGTGAAGACCACAGGTGATCCCAGGGCCTTGAGGAGCTCAGAAGGAAAGCTGGATTTAAAAACCACTTGGACTTGCTGCTCTTGTAGAGGACCCAGGATCAGTTCCCAGCACCCACGTTGCAACTGACAATTGTTGATAACTCTTGTTCTAGGGGACCTATGTCCTCTTTTGGCTTCCAAGGGTCCCAGGCATGCAAATGGTATACAAACATACATGCAGACAACACACTCATAAAATAAAAATAATTATATATATGTGTGTGTGTGTGTGTTTATATATATATATAATCCCAGGAAAGCCTTTCTTCTAAGAGTGTATCCAGGATCTAATACAGAGCAAGGTTTCTCCTTCGCACACCTCTCGGTGCAGAGCATGGGGCATGTTTATTAGTAAGTACTGTGACCCAGATTCTCTTCTTCATTTGGAGGATGAGACTTAACGATGCTCTCTCTACACAAGAAGGCAGAGTACCTTTATGTCTGCTACAGTCCTTTCCACAAGATTCTAGACAGGACATACAGGAAGGGTCTTCCCATCATAAAATTCCCCATTAACACAGAAGTGGGGTGATGAGCTTTTTAGGCAGTACTCGCAGGGCTCAGACTATCCCAGAACTGCCAGCACAGTACTGAGTTTAAGTTGGGCAAAGTCCTCATGGATTCTGTCACACAAGACATGGACATCCCAGCAGACAGGATGGTGTTAACTGGGAGCATCAAGAATTCTTGAGGTTCATTGTTGCAGGGACAGGTAGGGGAGTCAGAGTTGAGCCCACACCTATCTATTATAGCATTATTTATTCAGGAGAAGGATGGTAAAGGCCTGAGGACCTTCTGAAACCCCAAGCAACCCTCTGCAGGATACCAGAGCAGCTCCAGTGGGAGGCCCTTTAGAGTTAGTTCCCCATTCCCTGAGGGAGAATGGGCACAGAAGCCTTTGCCAGGACAGTCTGCTTCCTGTTGGGATTCCCCAGTACCTTCCCTCAGGTCACTAGGCAGCTTCACACACAGCAGCAGTTCAAAGAGGCCAGGAAAACTGGAGTACTGGATCCCAGGGCCCAGGGTGGTCCAGACCTGTGTGGGTAACTCTGCTCAGACAAGCCCGACTTAGGGCCATCCTAGCTATACCCGGAACACTTTTAAGAAGGAGGTCAGAGGGGTTATCTGAACAGGAAGTTCTCAGGTCACATCAAATGTTCCGTGTCACAATCCCTTCATTGAACCTATTTCCAGGAAGTCATCAGTCTCACGGATGGGGTGGGGGAGGGGCTTTTTGGAATTCTTGTCACAGGTTGGAGCCATCCAGCACTTCTGCTATTAAGTGCATGTGGTCAAAGCCCCAGCTGTAGGCATTGGCCATTCACTATGATCCCCAGCACAGGGAAGACCAGCCTTGTTACCAGGACCTCCAGGGGCAACCCAAGGAGGGGGAGCATGCACCAAATATACCTCAGGAGAGGTGGGCATGAAAGCCAGATGTTATACTCCTGTTGGGGGATAATGAAGCTACGAAGGGGCCCTGCCAACTTCTCTCTGTGCATATATTTGCTTCTCCCTAAGGTTCTAATGGTTGAGTCACCAGTCCCTTGACCTAGGGACTAATCAGGCAGACAAAACCCTTTGTATCACACCTACTGAGAACCCCTCCCTGTGGTTCAACTTCCTCCCACTACGGTCACTGACTCCCAACCAGGCTCTTTTCTGTGTGACAAAACTTTTCCTAGGGAGACACAACACACATCGACTCACTCCAGATAGGGCACCCGTGACAGACCAAAGTGCTGATACCACCGAAGTGCCACTTGGTGACCCATGAGTGCTCTTGGGGTTACATACAGGAATATAGGTGAGGGGTTGCTTACAGGAGCAGAAATGACTCAAAGACGGCTGAATCACCAAAGCCCACCAGAGCATGGGTGACAGCTCACACGGCTGGAATCCTGGAGCGCACGGCACAGCCTGCAGGCAGCTCAGCAGATAGGACAGTGCCTCAGATAGTGCTCCAGGTGCCTCAGTCGGCCTAAACCGATTCCAGGTAGCTTAGCTGAGTTCTCTAAGAAAATTATTTACAGCTTGCTTCTGCTGTTCTCCAGAGGGACTCTCGGCGTTTACTGCCTACTCTGCAGGCAGGGGCCTAGTGAATCTGACAGGTTTCAGGGACTTTTCTGGAGATCTTTTGAGTTGTTTACTTTCCTGTTTAAGGATCTTCCCTGGAAGATAGGATATTCCAATCCTGGAGGAAACCCTTATACAACACAGGCCTGGCGAAAATCTAAAAAAAAAAATATGAAGGCAGAGGAGGTGAGGAAGGGCCAGCTGCTTTCAGTCGTCTTTTCTGTAGAAATATCTGCAACTTCCACAGCTCTCCAGCTTCCAGTTCAGTGGATCCCTCTTCCTGAACACCTTCCCTGTGAAGGCTGACAGGCTTGAAAACAGAGGGCAGCTGCTCAGAGAGGAACCAGAAAAGCAGAGGATAGGCACCGCAGGAGAGACAAGGACAAGAGATGGGAGAAGCCACGGGGTTCATCTCTAGGGGCCCTGCAGGAAGCTGTAGGGTCGATTGTCAGGTAAGAGGAGAACCTCTCCTACACAGGACAGAGGCGGCACTAAGAGGACTAAACTAGTTGTCTCTTCAAAATGAAGATTAATGGCGGGAGGGCCAACTAGATGGGCGTCTCACCTGGAGGCCTCAGCAGACTGAGTAACCCTCACAGGAAGTAGCCCTACAGCAGGTAGGGAGGGCACAGTGGGAAAGCCAGCTGGGAACTGGAAATCTGCGTGCGCTTCCCAACGTGGAGCCTGACTCCCAGAGCCTACAGTGTACTCCAAGGTTGGCTGCTATAGCCATGCTGTGGCTAATGTAGTCAGTACAGCCAGCTCCAAACAGTGAAGTTCTCATCATAACCCTAGCATCTCATCAGCTCACACCCTGCCCACACTCCATATCTGATGTCTTCAGCTTTGCAATCTTTTACTGGAGGGTGACTGAGGCATCTTTCTAGACCAGCTCCTCCATGACAACGCTGAGTCCAGCTGACAATGGCCAGGCCCTGAGGCCTTCTGGGTCTTTCTAGAAGGATGACGGTATCTCTAAGGGCAAGGGGGAAGCTAAGAGCCGAAAAACCAGTTGCTGCTAGGTAGGGACTCAGCCCCTCAACCTCCTGAGGAGAGCCCTGCTTTAGCTCTCACAGCTTACAGCCTAAGAGAGCCAGCCAAGGTGGGATCCCTCAGCCTTCCTGCCTGGGGCTCAGCTTACATAGGCTTGGTAGCATTCACTCAGTGTCTAGAGTCAGTGTACGACCTAGAGTTATCCAAGGACCCGCCAAAGAAGCTCCCAACTGCTTCCAGTCACAGCTTGCTCTTCCTCTCTCCACACAAGCCAACTGCTGATGAGTCAGGCCTGGGTGCCAAGGGAAGGGTGGCTTCATGTAGTGACCACAAACATGAAGGGGTGGAGGGCGGGGAGTCTCTGTTGCCTCAGGAAAGACTCCTGTCACGTACAGCCCTTAGATTCGTAGACTCTATCATGGATGGGTTCTAGAGACTCACTCTGCCATCTCTATGAATATTCATGTCCATTTACAGCCCAAGGAGCAAAATCAACTCCTCTTCTCAGGGCTATCTCTGGATATTAAGGAAGCCATGCGTCTACTGCAGGGCAGGAGCTGTGGGCTGGGACCACATGGCTCAGGAGGAAAACCCTAGGAAGATCAACTCTGCTGCCTCCTGGGTGGTGGCTGGGGCTGCAGCTGGCCCTGTGTCTTTCATCTCCAGATGCCTGGGCCTCTGTCCCCACATGGTGTCCAGAAGGTTCCAAGGGCTGCCCTTGTCAGAAGCTGCCGGTGGCAGTGTTGACAGCAGGGGGCTATGCCACTCAGAACCCTTGAAGCTTGTGGATTTTAGTTTTTACCACACCCATTCTAGCCCTCAAAGCCCTGAACATCCTTTTAAGGGGTGTTTATTAACTGGGAATGGGGAAGAGGGTGGTCCACGGGTTGGGGGAAGGGCAGTGAAGGCATATGAGCAGGGACTGCTTTGTATAAAAGGAACCCTGTCTTGTGACTCCGGGAGACACACTTGGGCTACTGTGTGTCTGACTATGTGATTGGTTGCTGCACCGGCTGCTTGAAGGAATGCTCTTTTTCCTGGTCACAGGAAGACTTTGTGCCTGCATAGATAGCTCCATGTGCCCAAAAGGGATGCCGTTTCCAATGTGCACAGAGAGATCGCAAGCTTCTACAGACCCTGTAACTATCGCTGGGAGTCACCCGTCCCCGGATAGAATGTAGATGCTCAAAGGGTGCCCAACCACCAGTCAAAACTCAGCTCAAGCTGGGTGGTGATAGTGCACGCCTTTGATCCCACCACTCAGGAAGCAGAGGCAGGCAGATGTCTGAGGTCAAGGCCAGCCTGGTCTACACAAAGCAGGTACCAGGTCGGCTGGGGCTACACAGGTAAACTCTGCCTTCAAAAAACAAAAACAAAAACAAAACAGACAAAAGACTCAGTTCAAAAACCCATTTGTCCACTGCCACAGTAGTGACCACAGGTCCCTGAGGTCCCAGGCTGCTTTGGGGCCAGTTGGACTCTTCACTGTTGAATATCCCTCCAGAAGACACAGAAGAGGGCCAGTAATACAGGACCTTCCAGAGTCTAAGGGCCCATGGGCCAGTCCTAAGCTGCAGGCCAGGGTGAGACCAAGCCAAACCCCAACGGGCTCTGGAATCAGCCAAGTGTTCCTTGGAGATCTCAGTGGCTCCTTCTCTGACGTGTCCTGGGCAGAGAGGATACCAGCTGTCAACCCTTCTGCATTCTTACAAGTTATCCTGAAAAAACTCACAGAGAGAGAGAGAGAGAGAGAGAGAGAGAGAGAGAGAGAGAATGAAATCTGTGAAAGAGACTGGAGAAGGCCTAGGACCTAACCTTGTTGTGGTTCTGACACTGTGACCTGGACCAAAAGTACACATAGTCTGGCCACATGTCCACAGGGTGTGCTGTGGCCCCAGCTGCCCCACAACAACCCCTTTAAGTTGTTCTACACTGTGTCCCTTAGTGTCTTTCCCCCACTCTTCATCCCACCCAGGACCAGGAGCAAAGAGCTTCGAGAGACAAGAGTTAAGGCGTGAATGTGTGCGTGCGTGCGTGCGTGCGTGTGTGCGTGCGTGCGTGCGTGGAGGCAGTGAGTACGTGGTCCCTCTCCATCCTCCGCTCCAGCCCTCTAATCCCCTTCCCATCCCAGGGCCTGGCTAGGGGGCAGCGCCCAGGTGTTTCTCATTAAGAGTTTTATTGCAGATTCTCAGGCTCCAGCCAAGGAAGGTTGAGAGAGGGCCTAATCCTGTGCCCCACCCCCAAGCTGAGCCCCCACACAGCAGGAGTTAGGTTACCATGCAGGACTGTGTCCTTCCCCCCCCACCCCCACCCCCACCCTCACCCCCACCCCCTGCCCTTGCACCCTCTTGATAGGTCATCCAAGCCCCTTGCTCCCCTGTCTTTCTACTGCAGCTAGACCAGAACATCCCTTTAAGAAACAAAGCTCATTATCCCTTGCCCTTGTTTAAAATTCACTGGAAACTGCCAGTCTTCCTTTAAAACACAAAACAAAACGAAACAAAACTTTGATTTGTAGCTCTTGTCCATTTCTGTGGTGTGAATATTACCGCCGCGGTCAGTTTTTGAGCTACCAAGGTAAGTTTCTGAACTCAGGCACACAATCAGCTCTCCCAAGTCAACAGGAGTCTAGCATCATCCCCTCTGTGCCCCATCCTACCCTGGTGTCCCCCCAGCCCCATCCTCTGCCATGCCCCCATCCCTGATGCAAATCCAGTACCCTGAGTGGCTCCTAACTGTGACTAGCCAAAAGCCCTCATCCCATCTGGCCGACTCCTTCAAGGATTTGGAGCTCCTCTTCCTCTAAGGGAGACTTCTCGAAGCCCATGCCGAAAGGCTTGCTCGTTAGCTCCGCCTTTGGATCTCTGTGTGGGTCCTTGTTCATGGGACTCTGGGCTCCGTCTCTGTTCACCCGTGTGTCTTGGGCCCTGACCTAGAAGAGCTCCGTGACTGTACTGGAAGAATGAGATACAAGCAGGAGGCAAAGGGGAAAATCTCCCTTAGGACCAGGGGCATCTTCTAAGTAAGCTTCCCTACGGAACCCTGAGCTAACTTTCTGCCCAGCACCCTCAGAGCTTGTGCAGCGGCGGTCCCCAGATCTGGTATGAGCTATGCCACTGGTATAAGGACACGGAGCTACCTGTGGTGGGGACGAAACGGGGAGTTTCCGGCTCCTTCCTGGCTGTTCCATTCCTCCTCCTCCTCGTAAGGCTCATTACCGTCACGGACTGATGGGGCTCACAGGCCCATTCCCGAGGCTACCCTTTCCTGGGTTCTGGAACAGCCTCAGGTTTGGCAGGGCAGCTGCAGCTAGAACATCTCTACTACCTGTCCAGGTACCCTCGTGACTCCGAGTGGGTGTCGCCACCATGTATGAGGCACTTGCAAAGAGCCCAGAGCAAAGTGCCAACATTCCCTTAGCGGGAGAGCACATTTGCCCGTCTCTTTCACAGTCTCAGCTGAACCTGAAGAAAAGCACCCACATTCTTAGGGTTCCAATGAGGAACCGGAAGCTGAGGAAGATGGAAGTCTCTGTATTAGGTCCTCTGCTAGTGGGACAGAGCTTATCTGAGCACCCAAGCCTAAGACTTAGATTTCTGTCTGGCACAGGTAAGGACGGGGGTTGTGAAGTCAAAGCTAAGGAAGCCAGCGGCTGGTGGGGCTCTGCCCAGCATTCCCTCCTCTGCCTCCACAGTGGGCGGCCTCACAGCCTTGAGTAAAGTTCCCCCTTGCCACACACGCTTCCTCTCCCCCACCTGTAGGATGGGAATTAGACCTGCGCTCTCCACAGCCCCAGAGTTCCTGTGAGCCCGCCATAGGTTATGATGGTTGTAACAGCCAAGCACTGTGGTGAGAGCCCTGCTTGGGGTGGGGGTGAGCCTGGGTCACCAGTCTCATATTGGGCTTTTCCTACAAGGGACATCTCAAGGACACGTGGGTTTTCCTTTGAGAAGTGGAGACCAGTCGTTTGTGGTCAAAGCAATGAATTGTTCCTGGGAGGGTGTCTTGCTTTGTATCTGGTTTCTTTAAACTGGAAGACCTGTGTCATTTATACCAATATATATATGGTATATATATATATATATATATATATATATATATATATAACAGGTTCAGAGGGACAGTACATACAACATGGAAGAAAATTTAATTAAAAGAAAGACATGTGCTGGGCAGTGGTGGCACATGCCTTTAATTCCAGCACTTGGGAGGCAGAGGCAGGCAGATTTCTGAGTTCGAGGCCAGCCTGGTCTACAGAGTGAGTTCCAGGACAGCCAAGGCTGCACAGAGAAACCCTGTCTCGAAAAAAAACCAATAAATAAATAAATAAATAAATAAATAAATAAATAAATAAATAAATAAAAGACATGTAACAACCAACATATATATGTTATACAGCTCAGGGAGCCTGGAAGGCACACACTGGCAGCTGGTGAAGTACCTCCTCCTTCAGAGTACAACACACACACATGCCACATGTTCTGTGCTGCTCATGGGTGGCTAGGCAGTACCTACAACATAGGTCCAGGCTGCTTCTGCATTGGAAAACATGGGTCACAGTGTAGACTCTGTCCTTTGTCCCTTATCCCAAGCATAAAGGAGGACAGTAGTCTTTCTTCAGCATCAGTTCCAGGCCTGGCTGCCAGCAGGCATGGTCACCACATCCTGGAAAAGTCCCAGAAGATGTGAGTGGCATCTCGACGATCGCATTCTCCAGCTGGTGGGGAGCTGAGGTGCAGATGGAGGGCGAGCATAAGGGAGGAGACAGCCAGTCCAGGGCTAGTGACAGCATCCCGGCCTTGAGCTGTCACAGTGCAGTCACAACACCCACCATTAACTAAGACCACCTGATGTCAATAGGGTGCCTCAGCCCTGTGGCATGCTCAGTTCACATGGCTGAAAAATGGTTGACCCCGGAACCCTCTCTGAACCTCCATCTTGCCTTCCTTTGTGGGCTCGAAGGGGGTGAGCACAACCCCTGCTCCCTCGTGCCACCTCCATTTGCACAGACTTGGAATTGAAACTGTCACTTCTGCCTGTCCACTGGCTGTGCAGATTTTCATGCCTCTGTGCCTTAAGATGGGTATCCCAAACGCGGCCTGCCCCACGACGCTGCAGGGCTTTGTGGGGATGAAGGAATGAGTAAGGGCTAAAATATTGCTCTTCTGGTGGGGAAAGGTGACTTCTCTCAGTGAAGAGGATGCCCCCATTACCAGAGCCAGACACCAGTCAGGGAGGTAGACTCAGAAGGCTCATCCTAGAAACCCATGTCAAAACTATGGGTACAGACATATCCCACGGTGGATACGGCTGACCATCGAGAATATGGAGAAGTCTGGAGAACACAATAGGTCTACTTCAAGCCATCGTGGTAGACATATAAGATGGGCACATTTAGTTAAAAAAAATATGCAGCAGGGGCAATTTTACTGTTCATAAAATATTCTTTATATACTCTTCTTTTATTATCTGAGCCAGGGTCTCAGTACATAGAGCAGGCTAGCCTCAAACACAGGGATCCAATTGCCTCCGCCTCTGAATGCTGGGACTAAAGATGTGAGCCAACATGGTCCCAAACATACTTTATGTGTTTTTTTTGGTTTGTTTGTCTTTTGTTTTTTGTTTTTTGTTTTTTTTTTTTTGAGACAGGGTTTCTCTGTGCAGCCCTGGCTGTCCTGGAACTCACTCTGTAGACCAGGCTGGCCTCGAACTCAGAAATCCGCCTGCCTCTGCCTCCCAGAGTGCTGGGATTGCAGGCGTGCGCCACCACCGCCCAGCACTTTATGTGTTTTACAAAAGGGAAAATTGCTATCTCCTTTCTGTCTCTTTTCCCATGTTTGTGTTCTTGGCAACGCTAGGTATCACTTAGGGTGTCACACATGAAGCAAGCACTGTACCCCACTGAACCACAGTCCAAACTAGTCTTCTTCCCTGCGTATGACCTACCCCATAAATACAAACTATAAAAGAAATTTGATCAAAAATGAGAGGTAATTATAAATAAATTACTTTTTTTTTTTTTTTTTTTTTGGTTTTTTCGAGACAGGGTTTCTCTGTGGCTCTGGCTGTCCTGGAACTCACTCTGTCGACCAGGCCAGTCTCAAACTCAGAAATCTGCCTTCCTCTGCCTCCCAAGTGCTGGGATTAAAGGCATGCACCACTACCACCTGGAAAATTACATTTTTTGTTTAAAAATAGAATTTCACCTTGTGGGGTAATTTTTACGTGTTTCCTACAGGTCAAGTCCTAGAGTCTACACGGAGAAAGGCTGGAGCCGGAAGCCAAGGCCAGTAGGGACCTTCAGCTCTCCTCAGCTACCCCACCCCCAACTCAGTGCACTGAGCTCAAGGGACCACTTTTTCCCTTTTGGGAATTTAATGGCTCAACTCCAGGGAGACAGATGTGGGTCAGTGCATTACTTACTATGTGTTGAAATACTGGAGTTTCTGAGCTGTTTACATGGATTAGGGAACCATAATATTTAAAGTAGGGAGGGACCTGGGAACTGTCTCCTTTCTGGTTGCCCTGTCATTCCTCACACGGTCAGAGGAGAGAATGGATGACCAGGCCTGCGGTTATCTCACTGGCTGACTTACAGATAGGCCCCTTGTCCCGGCTTGTCAGTCGCTGGACTTACCAGGGTGGGGTAACAGGCAACAGATCCGAAGGGACTCTGGACTCTTATGCCCAAACCCTCAGTCCACTAATCGGCCCTCCCCGGGGTGCTTTCAAGAATGGCTTCTAAAGCCTTTCCCAGATCCTTCTCTGTGCCCACTGGTTGCTGCAGGCCATCATCTCTCTCAAGGACCCTTTGTAGGTGTCCAATCAGCTGGCCTACAAACCCCCAGCCTGTAGCAGCGGGGCTGCCTGAAGACCAAGGCTCCACATGCTAATGGCTCCAATATCTGGGTGTTCGAGGACCCAGGGCCCATCCACACTGCAAAAGAAAAGGGGCTGACAAAAATGAGGCCCAAACATGAAAAATGAGATTACGGGGGGGGGGGGGTGGCAGAAAGAATAGAAAAAAGGAAATGCAAGAGTTGCAATAATGGCCCAGTGGGTAAAGCACTTGTCTTATAAGCTTAAGGATCTGAGTGGATCCTCACAACATACCCGCCTATAATGGGGACACAGAAAGGGTCGATCACTGGAGCAACTAGACAAATCGGTGAGTTCTGGGTTCAAATGAGAGATGCTGCCTCAAAATATAAGTTGGAATATATATGTATGTGTATATGTACACATATATACATGTATATGTATATACACACACATACACATATACATACATATTTGATATTGATCAAAGATGACATCTTATGTTAACCTCTGACCTCCACACACATGTGCATGAATACTTGTACACACACCAAGACCCACACACCCAAGTATATATTAAATGAATGCACACTATACCCCACACATGAACACAGAAACATAAATGGTGAAAAGTATGACGAGATCCCTCGCTTGGTTTGCAATTACACAAATTTGAGTGAAAAGAACCATGATGTTATCTCCACCCCCACATAAAAGCAAACAGACCCATTTGCTAAGCTAGGGAGGTGAGTCTGACTCTTGTTGCAGTCCAGTGCAGTGACTAGTGTCTGACACTGTACTAGTGTACTGACACCTGTTTCAAGAAGACAAGTATGAAGAACGTCCCTTTACGTTCACCGAGGACCCCTGGCTAGGAGGGCCCTGTAAGCATGTGTATTCACAGTAGTTCAGGATGCTGTGCACAGGACACCTAAGGACAACAGTATCTGCCTGCTACCCAGGCGTCCTCCAGGAGACAGAGCTGGGACAGTTTCAGCCCATTGGCATCACTGAGTGGACTCCATAGCCGTTAAGAGAATAGGGTGGAGCTGTCTACAGGTGCTGGCATGCTAAAGGAAACCACTCACATCTCCCGTGCAGAGAGCCAGCCATTTGTGCGAGTTATAAAAGCATAGGCTCACCCTCGTAGGAACATGCATGGAAAAAATATTCTGGAAACGTACCCTGAAACCCCATTTAAAGGAAGTTGCCTTTGGCCCAAGCCACAGGTGGGGAGGAAGCGTTTGCTTGAGTTGTGCACTTTCTCACTCTGTTTGGATTTCTAGACATATGCCTACGAGTATTTTTAACTTTTCAAATGTCACCGTGAAGTCTCTAGATGGTGGGTGGGATTCAGTAAGCATAGCTCTGTCTCTAGCCTTCCTGTCTCTCCCCTCCCCCTTCTCTTCTTCTTCTTACCCCCATACTTCTGATTAAACCTGAGGCCTGGTGCATACTAGGTAAGCACTGTACCACTAAGCTTTATTGTTCCTCCCATTCATTCATTCATTCATTCATAAGCAGGCCCTCATCACGTTACCCAGACTGGCTTCGAACTTGTAGCTCCTCTGTCTCCCCTATTGGAGTGACTGAGATTACAGGCCTGTGGCACCGTGGTTGGCCAGTATCGGTCTATGTTAAAAAGACTCAAATGGGTTGAAGTGTTTCTTAAACAACCACATGGCTTCTCCGCCCTGCAGATAAAGTCCACACATTCTCACACTCTCAAACAGGTATTCTGGAAGGTTCCCTGTCTGTCTTTTCTCCAGATTCCCCTCCCAAGACTCCTCGTTGCAAACTTAGTTGATTCCATCAACTTCCTAAGCCTCTTGGACATTGTTGGCCCGGGGTCTTTGCTGGTCCATGTTCCCTCCCAGAATTCCCCTGTACCCACCATTCTCTTTCCACAGCCTGACTCAGGGTAGAACTCATGCTTGCCCTCACGGACAGAGTCGTCCGGCCAGTTCCCAGCATCTTTCTCACTGCGACCATGTTCTTCCCATGATGTCATGGCTTCCCACTGCCTGGCTTCTCTCACTCCCTTATCCCAGCCTGAAAGCAAGGTCAAGAGCAGCACCCAGCCTGGCATGGAGGAGGCTTTGCCACCCTCAGTGGGTGGAAGTGGCTGGTGACTGAACACTCAGTGAATTGCTGACACCCGGGTTGTTCCTAGCACTGGTCCCTTTGCAAGGTGCATCCGTTTTCCCTGTCCTAGACACAACCAGCGCCGCGGCAGTCTGGAAGGGCAGACAAGGCAGCCTGCAGCAGGCCGCCTGCTCGACTCCAAAGTGCCTTTTATTTCCTCTTCTGCGGGTGCCAAGTCCCTGAACAAATATTTTCCTGGAGTAGAGGAATGGCTTAGTTCTCAGCCTTAAGTGCTGGAAACAGCGTCTGGGGAAGGCAGGTTCCAGGAAGCAGGGAAAAAGTGAGGCCAGGTTGCTGTGGGGGGAGGGGCAGGGTGGTCACCAGTGCTGCCCTCTGTATAGTGCTCGCCATCCCACAGTTGAGAAAGGAGTCCACTCCACAGACCCCACCAGATCCAGACAAACAGCTGGATCGCTTGGCATGCAGCTGTGGCCGGCTATGCCCTGGGCCTCTTGATCCATAAATTAGAATCCTCTGGGATTCTGAAGAAAATGCCAACCATGTGGCCTTCCCTGTTTCTATTGAAAAAGCTACAGTGGAACTTAAAGGAGCTAATTAGAGTCTCAGAAGCCCTTTTCTAATAAGCTGCTTTTCTTCATGTAAGTCTCCTATGGCAGAGTCACATACCCGGAGTCCATTCACCCAAGCGTATGACTGATGGCTTATTTACATACCCCTTCACCTTGTAATCACCACCTGCATCAAACCAGAGAACATTCCCTGCACCCTAGAATGTTCTTTTGTGCCCTTGCCTAGTCAATACCACATCCTCAGCCAGAGGGCTCAATGGTTTCTATTATGGTCAATTAGACTCCTATAGCTGAAACTGTGCAGCCTAGGTTTCTTCTGGCTTCAAACAGTTAGTAAGTTGTCTGTGTTGTGAGTGCTTTAGTTCCTTAATCACTGCCAAGTAGTATTCCTTTGTATGAATATGCCATCATTGATGTCCTATGCTCCTGCTGATAGACATTTTCTTCCACGTACGACGGCTACAGAGGCTGGGAGCGTCCTCACACACATCTTTTGACACTGCACTGGAGCCCCAGAACGGGGAATGTCAGCTTTTCATAATTACTATCATGCAGGTCTTCCAGTGCTTGGTGAACTGGCACACTCCCTGACAGCCTAGAACCACTCCAGTCTCTCTTCCTCTGCTCTCCCAACGGTTGTGTCTTCTGTTTCTAGATGGGTGGAGGGGGATAGCTTGTGTTACTCATTCGTTTCTAAGACTTGTTGGACTTCGTACAGAATTGCAGTCCCACTGGAACACTCCCCAAAGCACTCTTGCACGCCAAACACCTGCCTTCAGCGAGCACCTGGGGTAGCCAGCTTCTTCGGTCAAGTAGCAAGGGATACCTGAAAGGAAGTAGCCAGGAAGTAATGGGGCAGTGTCCATGTCTTTCTCCTAATTGAACTTGAGCAGTCATGGAGTAGAACAGCTGAAGGCATGTTTGGGGCAGTTCTATCACATGAGTGCACAAAGGTAAGTAAGTAGGTAGGTAGGTAGGTAGGTAGGTGATGCTATGGCGCTAACAAGGGAGGTAAAACGGAGGAAACCAGAAGGCTTGGCCACAGCCAGGTGGAGATGGAAGAGCCTGAAACTCTGCAGCTTTATGGTTAGTGAAGCCAATGTATTTTCAAAACCCCTCTAGGTTCCTGGGTCAGGATACCTCCCAGCTCCAGGGACCAGGAGCTCACCCCTCTGAGGCAGCCAATCACGGCTTATGAGTCAAGCTGGAGAAAAGTAATACAGATGGCTTGACAGGTCCAAACAGACAGGATGCTTCTGAGGTAGTCATGATGTCTGGGCCTCTGCACTGTGCTAGCCTACAAGGATTTCCCGTTCTGCTAGGTATTGTTCTAGGACTAACCACCATCAGGGCCTAACCTACAAGACTGCTCATCTGAAAGGGTTCCTGTCCCCTTTCCTCCCACGACCTCTCACAGAGACCATTAGCTCGGAGGCAAGCTTACTTCTTACCTTTGCCTTTGGGCTCCCTTCAGGCTCCCAAGGGAGAGTGAGATCATCCAGGAACACGCTTCAAAAATCCTGAGAGTTCTGCCTCTAAGTCAACCCAGGCCCTCCGTGCTCCCCTAGCCCTGTGTAAGGTCTCCCCTTTCCTTGGCCATTACCACACTACAGCCTTGATTTTCCTGCATCAGCTTCCTACCAGCCTGAAGCCTCTGGAGCTCTGTCTTTGACTGAGTGGGACCTTCTGCCTGGAGCCGCCTCATCTCTATGTCAAAGGTCACTTACACTTTTGCTCCTCCTGATTTGGTCCAAGGGCTGCCTAGGTGAGCTCCAATGACCCTGATGCTGGACAAACGTCCCTGTCTTCTGATTCCCACTGGCTGCCACAGAACTCTGTCATGGAGAGCAGTCTTCATTTGTCTGTCTCTGCAGTCTCTGGCATCCCTAACAGCAGGAAGGATAGAGGTCCAGGATCTTTGAATTCTGGATGTGACAAGACATCCAGAGCAAAACCCCAGAGGCAAGCAAGGCCCTGACTGCAGCTCACACAGAAGCCAGATTCGAATGACGAACATGACACGCTCAAGCTGCACTCAGAAGAACGCTTATCGGGGTTATTCCGTGACTGCGACTTCCTACACAGAACAACAGCACTCTCATACCAAGGGCCCTTGGTAGTATGAGCTGAAGATGAAGTGACAGGAACGTGTTCTGTAGGCACCCTGCAAGAAGGGGGTACAAGGGTCCCATGGAACACAGGACAGCAAGCTGGGGTGAGGTGGGGACAGACAGCTAGCTAGCGGGTTGCCTGAGGAACTTAAGGTGACATTTAAATGATTCCACATCTTTCTTTCTGTAGGTCTTGGGTGGAATATAAATTAAGATTTATAGATATCTAGACAGCCAAGTCTGTCAGTTCTTGCTACCCAGCCCAGGGACCGGAAAAGAACCAGTGTTCTTATTTTCAGGGTTTAAAGAACAAATGACTGACCCAAGGGAAGGTTTTTCTGGTCAGTGTTGGTGATCGAAGCCAGGGTCTTGCTTATGCCAGATAGGCAAGTGTGCCACCACTGAGTTCTACACCCCCTAGTCCTCTCTGTACTTTGAAAAACTTTAATTTCTGAAGAAACTGTGATAGTGCCAGACTAGAACCTTTACCCTGGTGACCACTAGCGTTCGTGGTCCTAGAAGGCAATATCTTCATGCTACTGGAGGAGAAAAGTAGTCAGTAATCTCGCCTAGTTATAAGCCCTGTGATCTACTCCAGCAACCCGCCTGCAAAATGCCCTGATGCAGTAGTGGCACAAATGTTATGGGAGTAACCAACCATTCCTCAATTGCATTTAAGACTTACTCCATGCCGGGCAGTGGTGGCGCATGCCTTTAATCCCAGCACTTGGGAGGCAGAGGCAGGCTGATTTCTGAGTTTGAGGACAGCCTGGTCTACAGAGTGAGTTCCAGGACAGCCAGGGAGAGAAACCCTGTCTTTAAAAACCAAAAAAAACAAAACTTACTCCATGAGACAGAATCCATCCCTGACACTGCCAAGAACCTGAGACTAGAAAGGTTGTAGACCCTAGAGGAAATATTATTACTATTATTATCATTATTATTGTTGTTGTTATACTGTTACAGGAACATAGCAATACAATGACTCCTAATGACACAGTGATGCACATAGATCAGTGCACACCCTACCATCATCAGAGAAGCAACTTCTTGCAGGATATGGTAATTAAGACAGAGACCCACAACTGGACTAATATGCAGAGTTGGAGACTTTAGAGCAGTTAGCTCTAACTAAACAGGACGGATGTCCTTATGAAACCTCTCCCCTCAAAGGCGGTGGGTGAGTCCAGGAAACGACCTCTTCCCGGCACCGCAGGGCTGATACCCATATGAACTCAGAGGCTTTGAGAGCACACACAAGACCTGCACTGGTTCAAACCACACAGAATCCCAGCACGAAGAAAGGGAACTGAACACCAAGTCCCAGCTCTTACCAAGAAGCTCTTAGGAAGCGGTTTGCAACTGATACCTGCTGGACATGGGAAATCAATTTTCTCCAGTGGAGTGACACTGTTATTAGTAAGTCAAGCACACACAGCAGAGCAGGCCCCAGACCCAGGAGTAGTTAGCCATGTTTGTTTGTGTGTGCTTTTGTTTATTTATTTACATATTGCATAAACTTTTTAAATGAGCAAAAAATAATAATTTTGTTTATTTAGTTGGGGAGGGTACTCGTACATGCACACAAGTCAGAAGGCAAACTGCAGGAGTCTGCTCTCTCTCTCTCTCTCTCTCTCCCTCCTTCCCTCCCTCTCACCTCTATGTGGGTCTTGGGAACAAACTGGTTGGGAAATGTTGGCAGCCAGTGCCGTTTTACTTACTGAGTTCCCCCCACCCCAGTTTGTTTGCTTTTCGGAGACAGGGTTTCTCTGTGTAGCCCTTGCTGTCCTGGAACTTGCTCTGTAGACCAAGCTGGCCTCAGAGAGAGTTACACATGCCTCTGCCTCCCTAGTGCTGGAATTAAAGGCACGAATCACTGCTGCCCAGCCGCAGGCCCCTCTTTTTGCTTTTTGAGACAAGGTCTCTGTAAATTGCCCAAGCTGACCTTGAATTCACTCTTTCAATCCTGTAGACCTTAAATTGACAGGCTTCCTGCCTAGGCCTTCCAAATTGCTGGGATCACAGGTTCTTGTGTCATCAGGTCCAGCAACCAGTACTGGTTTTGGAGATTAGAGCACGGGGGGGGGGGGGGGGGGGAAGTGTCACCTGCTAAGCAAGCTGGAACCTGCAGAGCCTGCTGTGTCAACAGGCACAGGGGTCCCTCTTGCTCTGTACCAAGGACACGCCGGTGCCAGGGCTGATCGGTACCCAGGGCTGAATGAGGCTGAATGGAGACATCTACCTGCACTGTAACCCAGGGGCTCCTGGCGGTGTTCTGTGCCTTTCCAACCTGCCGGTCTTTCGCTCAATGTGCAGACAACACTTGTGAGTCTGACACATGAGACTGTTTGCTAGTGAAAGGTTGAGAATTGCCCAATAAGCAAACAGAACAAAAGCAAATCCTGAAGTTCAGAGTCAGCAGAATCCTTCTGACCCCAGGGAAGGGAACAACCTAGCTGGAATTGATGCTATACACATAGAGGGCTGAACAGGTGCAAAGTCGCGAGGTCCTGGGATATGGTGAGCCCAAAGTCCTGCCCTGGGGCCTGGGCAAGGATGGCGCTAACTGCTGCTATTTGGTACCAAGCCAGAACACAGGCCAGTTAGGCTCCCATTCCAAAAACCAGACAGAATGACATGGCCAGACCAAAGAGAGACTCCACAAGAACATCAAAGCGTCTGCTGTCCAAATGGACACGTACCATTTATTGCAATTATGTGAATGGGCCCAGCCTGAGGCTTGGACACTGTCCCACAAGCCCTCAGCTGAGTGCTGTCTCAGATACGACCCCACCCCCACCCCACATCACATCCAGCCACGTGATCTGGCAACAAGCTCTGGGATGAAACACGGGGCACAGATCTTTTGTCCGGCTGAGAGTCTGAGCAGCCTAGCCAACAGCTGGAACATCATTAAGCTGAGTAAGCAAGGAATTCTCAGAAGTGTCCCAACAAACATGAGGGAGGAAGGCTGTCCCAGGTGTCTGCTCGGCAGAGCCAGCTTAGCTCTCGTGACCCCAGGCCAAGAGATGCTAGCGTCCCAATTACTTAAACCATTGAGAAGAACAGACATCAGGTCCTGTAAAACCTTGGCTGAACCTACCAACTTCCAAAAGAAGTTTAGCCAAAAGAAAAACACAAAACAAAACAAACAAAAAAAAAAACAAATAAATCCGAGGGACCCTGGACCCAGGATCTGACCCGTCGAAGGATTGGAAGGGCGTAGTCTTGAGCCAAGCTTCCCCGAGCTACCCGGGTTTGGGCAAAGAGTGGCTATGTCTATAGCACAGGCCCAGAGAAGAAGCAGAAGCAGTAGAGTTCATAGGACTCCTTTATATTAAAGTTTATTACATCTGCAAAATCTACTGTACAGAACCCATTGGATTAAGTAGCGTTTTGCCAAAAGCAAAAGACTCTCACTCTTTGGGAAACATTTCTGATTCCAGCCTGGGGACAGGGCCACAGGAGCTGAAAATGAACTTGGTTCTTGATGGAGGAGCCAGTGCCAGCCACACTCATGATGTGTCTTGTCAGCTTCCAGGAGAAAGGGTGACCAGAGATGGTACCAAAGGTGGGAGAATTTTGGGCACCCTTGCAGCCCCTCCCCCAAAGCTCTGCAGTCTCCTTCCCTTCACCCCTAAACTGAGCTTGGAATAAGTTCTCACACAGGCTCTTCCAATGTCACAGTGGCCCAGGCCCAGGCCATGGCCCCGCATCCATGCACACAGGCATGACTGGTCACGAGGTGACCACTCCATAGCATCCTGGACTCGTCAGCCTACTTAGGGACCACCAAAAATGGGGCACCATACACATAGTCCATACCCTGTTGCACGCATGAGCGACAAACTCAGAGACAACATACAAACTAAGCCTACGTTTTGGCGTCCGGATTTGGTTCTTCTAGGTTAAAAAAAAAACAAAAACAAAAACAAAAACAAAAAAAAGTCTTATTAACCCCAATTCGGTCTCCCGAATGTAGATTGGGGAAGCGAGGTGAGGGACACCAGTCAAAAGACTTGCCTTACCCCAGTAAGAAGGTCTGCTGGGGCTCTGAACAGAGAAATTAGAGGAAATATGTGCAAAACCAAGTTGTCTAAAGTAGACCTCCCCACAATGAGAAGTGAATTCCAAGGAGCCCTAGACTCCGTCCCCCGCCCCGCCCCCAACCACAGCACGGCCAACCCTAGCGGTCTCTACAGATAAGTGCTAATGGCATGTCGGCCGAAGCCCCTCTCCTGTCCCCAGGATTCTCCAGCCACAATAGGCCATCTAGGTCCAAAGCAGTTGGGTCCCCTTTCTGTCCAGAGTTGGGTCTCCTCCCATTTGGAGAAACCAAGTCAGAAGAGTGGACGACAGGTGTGGTTGTGGTAGAAAGATCAGATGCAAGAAACCCTCTGCACCCAAGCTTCTAGGCGGAAGTCATAGGAGGGGAATGAGTTCCCAGCACACCCTGGGACTGCTCGGGCAGGAACAGCTGGAAGGGTGTGGGCGCAGAGGAGACGGCACAGCGGTGGGGAGGCCAGGGCTTGAAGTTTTTCACAGAAGAGGCGAGTGGGATCCTAGTGAGTGGCAGGGGTTGTGGGGAGAACTATTTCCTCATCAGGCATAGAACTCCTCCTGCTTGGTGGGTTTCTGGTAGGCACCGCCGTTAGCTTGTTTGGGCTCCTCCAATGAGTAACTACCTTCATCCTTCTTCTTCATCCGGTATAGCATGAAAGCCACCAGGCACACAGCAAAGATGAGGCCCACCAGGCCTCCAGCAATGACACCTAGGGAATGGACAGGGGCAGGCTCAGAGGAGTAGCGACAGATGAGATGGACAGTCTAGGAGGTGGCCTGGACTAGAGGCAGCCCTCCTCCTTCCCCACCCCATGGCTAACAATGCCTCACCCCAGCAATCCAGGCTACCTCAGAGCCACGACCTATGTCCTCCTACCCACTTGAAAGAAGACTCACCTCCCAGCACTTCCTTCCTGTCCAAAAGGCCCTGAGAAGCACCTGTGGCTCCTTCGTCCACCGGGGGCTGATTCCGCAGGCCGGGCTCTACGGCGGCCACAGCTGTGTTCTCCCCAGATGTTTCAAAGGTGAAGTCCTACATAAGGAAGGGCAGGTTAGGATCAGGTCAGGTTGGAGCCAAGGATACAAGAGTAACCTGTTGTATTCTGTTGGGATTCCCCTGCCAGCCCGTCAGACTTAGCCAACCTATACCAGCATCTGTCACGCGATGCAATCGCACTTGGGACCCTGGTCACCCAATAGATACCTATGGATACCCATGGATATCAGTGACACAAAGCACACATTGTTGTATCAAAATTCCCATGATGGTCTAAGACAGAAAATCCACCCTGGTGTAAGTCTAGGTGGCCAGCTCTTGAATGGTATCTAAGGAGTCACCTGCCTACTGATCTTGTAATCAGTCTGTTTAGGGCAGGAGGAAGTTGGGACCCTGTCACCTGTCATTGTAATGAGGCCTACAAGGTGCACTAGAGGACAAAGGACATTAGGCAGCCAGGTGCCAGGCACTAGTGGCCACCCAGGAAATCCAAAGCCTCTCTCACCTGCTCTCCAGAGCCCTCTCCTGCAGGAAGCTGATTGGTAGTCCCATCCTCGGCAACCTCTTTGATGACAGAAGTACCTCCATCCTCCACACTTGGAGGCTGATGGTCAGGTTGGCCAGGTGCTGTGGGAGCCAAGGTCTCACGGAGGCCAGGTTGCACATGCCCGTGGGGATGAGATGTGGCAGGGGCCTGGGCTGTGGTGACTCTGGCTGTTGAGGCCCGTTGGGTGACAGGGAGCTGTGTGGTCTCCCTGGGCCCAGCAGTGACCTCCTTCTCCTTGTCCCGAGCAGTGAAGCCAGGCTCTGCCTCCACGTGGAGCACAGGCTCCCCCTCCTCAGGCTTCTCTCCAGTCGGCAGGACGGAGGTGAGAGCAGTCTCCGTATCCCTGCTGGTGGGCTCTGGAGCTGTGGGCGTGGATGTCAGGAGCCACACATCCTTCCAAGTGGAAGTTGTCTGCCGTGACAAAGGATCTGGCAAAGCACCTGCGGGGTCGGAAGTGGGGTTTGGGGTGTCAGGGCAGGTGGGGTGTCCAGGTGTCAAGTCTGACATGATCCACGCTGTATGAGGAGGCTGAGGCCTGAGTCCCCAAGGGTGAACTCTCCAAGGCAGAACTGACTGAAAATTAGGCCAGAAAAGATGTCCTTCCTGGTAGCCTCACCTGCCTAGGAGTAGCATGCTCTCTGAACTGTGAGAAAGATCTCAGGATTCTGGGAGGGGATCCTGCTGTAACTATGGGTCAAGACACCATAGCTGATAGGACAGTAGCCCAGGGCAAACACCTCTTCTACCCTCTTCCTCAAGGCCTAGGCTCCCAAGAATACACAGCTACACTTTACCTAGCTTCCAAGCCTTTGCCCTGGTCCCCTTCCCACTGCTACCTCCACGTCCCACCTGAGCTCTCCCTCTGGCTAGCTGCGGCTCACAGCCTTCTTCCCCACCCCCACCCGCATCCTCCTAGGGTGGTGAGAGCAAATCTATAGCTACTCCACTCTGCTTCCTGCAGTTCCCAACAGTCTCTGGGTCAAAGTGTTCCCATCTCACAGATGAGAACACCAAGGCTGGGTGAAGTCACTCCAGTTCTCTGAGGGGTTTCTCTTAGCTGGGTGGCTTGCAGTTGGACACTGCTCTTCCCTTTGGGACTGTCCCTCTGACTCCAGTGGCTAAGGACGGCATGGGAGAAGGGGGCTCACTAAAAGCTGGGTGACTGCCTGCTCACCACTCCAGTGTTCTGGGTCAGTCTTACCTGTGCCCGAGCCAGAGAAGTTGTCAGAGTCGTCCCCGGAGCCATCCTGATCTTCAGGAGGCACATTTACGGCCACGATTTGCTGCAAAAAGATAAGAAAGGGGTGTGAGGCGTGTCTCAGTCAGTGCCCAGCACCCCTGGGTTTCTATCGTAGGCTCACCCCACACATCCCAGCAACACACATAGGAAACCATCGCCTGTGGCCCTGGGGCTAACTCTGGGAAACCCCTGGTCCTCCGCATATCCTCAATGCTGAAACAACATCGCCTGGTGCCAAGTGGAGGCCCAAGGGACAGGGACATCATCCTAACCCCAGGGTGCTCTTGTATAGTCAGGGAGTGCGACCTGGGAGCAGAGAGCCCTGTGAAAGCCGTCAACTGATCCTCTGAGAATCACTCTTGGAGCCATCAGTGGGAGCTTTCAGACCCCCACCCAAACAATCTATGCATTAAAACAAAAATCAGTGTTCAGCTGAACTAGATGATGGGATGTGGGCACAGACAGAAGTCTCAAGTGCTAGAAGCAGAGCCAGGCCTGGCAGGGAGGATCTATCTGTGCTGAAGAAGCTTTGCCCACACGGGGTGGTCCCAGGCCTTGTCCCAAGGTTTGTTTTATCAGCCACAGGAAGGACCGTATCCTGACCTTCTTAGTGAAAAAAGGACAGGGTACCCCTTGGGCTAGGGACAGTGGACGCTAATTCGACAAGGCTTCTTCTGAATTAAGGAGGCTCCAGCGAATGGGATGGGTTTTCCTTGGCAACAGCAGCTGCAGGAATGCAGCGGGCCTTGCGGTCCGGTTGAGCTCCAAGGGGCGGCAGGTGATGGAGTGCAAACACCGTCCCACAGGACTTGGGCAGGGAAGTGGAGTACCACCCCCAGCTAGGCAGGCTGGGTGAGGGGCAGAGCTGGGCCCACGGCTGCTCTCAGCACTGGTTCTAGAAGAGCTAGTGCAGGAGGAGGACCCAAGTAAGCAAGTGACAGAGAAGGAAGATATGGGGACCCTGCTCAGTAATGAAACTAATCCAAATAACCCACCCCAGTACAGACCGTTTTACAAGACCTCAGCACAGATCAGAACAAAGAATGAATTTTTTAAAAAATAAGTGTTAACAGTTAGGAGGAATCGCATCATTCCTACCACCCAGGAGGCAGACATAAAAGACTGCAGCATTTTTGAGGCCAGCTTCATCTACATATGAGTTCTGGGCTAGCCAGAGCTAAATAGAGTCTTTGTTTCAACAAAACAGAAAAAGAAGTGCACGATTCAGGGAGAGGCTCCGTGACCCCCTGACCTCTGAGTGGTATGACCTCACTTACCAACTAGTGACCTTAAGGATGTCACTACACATCTTACAATCTCAGTTTCCCTACCTGTAAAATGGTGCCAGCACTGACATCTGCACTACTAAACAGTCACAACTTTTCTGTACAAGTAAAAAAACAAAAACAAAAAACCCCACAAAAAAACAAAAAGCAAAACAAAACAAAACCAAACAAACAAACAAACACCATACAGCCTGGTAGGTAACAAGTGTCTGCGCCCCTTGTTCTGAGTAATGAGTGAAAACTGCTCATCTTGTGATGAGGGGATTCACGGCAACCCCTCCCCCACCAGACCTGGAGCGGCCTGTGCACAGAGGAACTTAGGATGGAGACGGAATTTCAAGAGAAAGGGAAGCAGGAGAAGCTAGCTCACCAGGAGCCTCCGCAGAACAACCAGCGTGGCCTAGCTTAGGCTCCCCATGGCCCAGGATGCTTGGCCCAGGGACCCCGCCCGACACAGCCCTACTGGCCTCACTCATCAGTGGTGTCAGTAGGAAAGCTACAGCTGAATAAGCTCTACACAGCTTATCATACCGGGCAGTTCTGCACGTAGAGCCGCCACAAGGCCGGGGTCCCAAGGAACTTCCTATAAAAGTACAAAGCGAAAGCAAGTGCTTCTCCCCTGGGACAAAGGTGACAGGCCCATCTGCAAGGACAGTTCACTGTGGCTTAACTCCAGAGAGCAGTTATAGCCCATCATGGCCCAGACCCAGTAGACAAGTGGTTCTCAACCTTCCTGATGCCGTCCATGACCCTTTAATACAGCTCCTCGTGCTGTGATTTATTTGCTATTTCACAACTGTTAAGTTTGCTTCTGCTATGAATCGTAAGGTAAGTAGCTAATAGGTGATCCACACACACCCAAACAAAGGGGTCACGACCCGCGGGCTGAGAACTAGTGCAGTAGACACTCAAAAGTTCACCGTGGCCCATGCACAGAGCAGTCAGATCCTGTCCCCTAACCACACATCAGCCCACATCCTGTATACACTGCCCCAGGGGGCACTCCAGACCCTTGTGGTAGCCTTTCCTGTGGCTGCCTCCTTCAGCAATGGGGAAGAGCACCCGAGACAGGAACAATCCCAGAGTTCATAGCGTCCTCCTCATTCTCGGACTCAACTCCATTCTCTCCTAACCCACTGACTCCCTCCATGGGGAGGAAAGCTGGAAATGGGGTGGAGGTTCCAGATCTAATTTAGGAATGCAGACCTTGTTCAACGTGGGATAGCCAAGGCTGCAAGGATTGACTGGAGTCCAGGCAAACATAGGGCGGCTAGACTCTTCACTCCACAGGGAAGCCCGAAAGTCAGCAATTTCCCAAAAGGGAGGGCTTCTCCAAGAGCTCAATAAGACTGGCTCTTCACAGGCAAGCGATCTGTCCCCCTGGCTTTGCTCAAGCTTATCCCTTTGTGATCTTGTTTACGCAACAAGCTGCTAAACAAATCTCTGCTGTACCAGTAAACCGGGTCTGGGGCGGAGGGGGGGGAGAAAGGGGGAGCCAAGCCCCCTCCTGCACCCCAGGCCTCCAATCCCTGCTAAGCAAAGAGAAGCAGCTCCCTGCCTGTCCCACCTCCACCCTCAGCCCCAGCTACAGAAAAGAAAAGACAGGAAAAGACAGCAGCCCCAGAAGAGAAGAAATGGTGGGCAGGAATAACTCCTCTGAACCAGGACCCCGCAGGTCCTAGCTGAAGGAGTCTCCGATGCAATAACCAGGTACTATTTACAACCCCGTGTGTTCTTGAGGGTTCAGCGGGCCCTCTCAGGATCACTATGGACCTGGGTCCTTCCAAGACCAGGTGGCCAGGGCTTAGAGAAGTCTAGGGATAAGAAAATTCCATCGAGCCACTCGGGGAAGTCAAGGCAAGCCAGGCCTACCTTTCACCTCCGAGGGCCTTAAGAAAATCAACTGCTCACCAAACAAATCAAGAAGAGAAAACAGGCTCAGCAGGTAAAGGTGCTTGCCACAGGGTGATCCTGGGACTCAAGTGAAGCAAAGAAAAGATTCCTATAATGTTTGCCTGACCTCCTCACAAGTCTGCTGTGGTACACGTACACACAGACAGACAGACACAGACACAGACACAGACACAGACACACACACACACACACACACACCACACACACACTATAGAAAAAACCTCATGGTAAGATTTTCATTTAGAAGAAAAATTTTTTTCATGGTTTGTGCTATCAAACCCAAGGCCACTTAGCTCCTTCCTACTGAAGCACAGAGCTTGGAAGCTGGCTGATTTGAAAACCTAAAGTTAGAGGCTTGGTTTACCCAGAAGGATCACAGAGGTAGATACATGGGGAGTGGACAGACACAAGGTAAAAGAAAAGACCAGTCTGTTCATCGACTTTGGGCATCCACTGCAGCTGTAGAGTAAGGACGCTGGAGAGACACCCAAGGCAGTGTGGCCCAGTCCAGGACAAAGGGGGCCCAGGCCTAAGACTTCCCTTAGAGCTGGAGTTAATTTTCACCACTTGCTTTGGTGAAAGCATCTCCCATGCAGTTCCTCAGGTCCTGCTGAGGTTAGCATCTCTAGCAGATAAGAAACAGCACTTCCCGGGGTGAAGGCCATCTGTCAACAGTGTCCGCACACTGTAGTACATCCTTTCTTTCCCACTCCCTGGGCCTCAGGACCACCTCCCCTGGCTGAGACCGTCTGTTTCAAAGGGGAATGGCCCCAGTTTCTTCACCACAGCTTCAGCACCAGGAAGCAAGATGAGTGCTTACCCAGGCCTAGCAGCCCAGCTGGGTACCCGACAACACATTTGAAAGGTATAGAAGAAGTAGTACGGATCAGGAGAGAGTTCAACTCTAGTCACAAGCCATTGCCAAAGAACATGTTTGGAGCTGTGGGCAGAGGGCTGGCTGGGATGTTTAAAGGCAGCCTGGAGCCACTTCCTGCCAGCTCCCACACCCACACTGACTGGAAGGCAGGCCACCCTCTGTGGTAGTCACTGCAATCTGATGGAGTCCCGTGTCCTGGCTGCTGGAGGTTGAGGGTGGTCTGCGCCCTGGCGCTTCGTCACGATATCCTGAGTATGAAGACACCTCAGCTGTGGCACAAAAAAATCATGATACCAAGGGGGTGTCTCTAAGGGGTTCCAGGACTACAAGCCTTTTGGAGAGAATGCCTGTCTGCTCTGTACCCTGGGAGTCTGCAGCCACTGGGTACAGAGACCTGTGGCTTCCAATCAGCACCCCAGGACATTATCATGTTACCTACTGTGCAACTTCGGTGGTGTCTGAATCACACAGCCCTTAAAAAAACTTCACTGATGCCAAGGGACCGTCTACTTTTTATTTTCAGGGTAAAGCGTACACCTCCAAGCCTGGCAACTTGAATTGGAACCCCCGGGACCCACATGAGAGGAGAGAACTGACTTCCTGAAGTTGTCCTCTGACCTCCACAAGCATGTCCCAACACACATATGCATACATATGAAATGACATGTAATAAAAGAAAAAAAATGTAAGGTCACAGAATTTTGATATTAAATGGAATCCTTCACTTCAAAACTCAGGACTCATCACCTGGAAACTTGGAGATACATGCAAGGTAAGAAATGGCCTGATGCTGACGCTAACAGAAGTCACGGTGCGTACATACCCAACGTCCCATTCCAGGGCCCTCCAAAAGAAGCCTCAGAGACTGGGGTAAGAAGAGACACGTACAAGTCTCTAGTCTGGGCAGTGCTGGGAACTTCACTCCGTGGAGTGGGAAAGAGACAAGCTGTGGGCTGTCTGCAGCTGCCTGGTGCCACAACAGAACCCCCAGCTCCTGTGGGTGGGAGCCGGCACTGAATCAACAAGTCCCATTAGTCACAACATCCAGTGACAAAGAGCTGCTGTTATCAAAGGAGCTGGGTCACAGCCATTCCCAAGCAGCCTGGTAACCAGCTAGTCCACGCCCCGCCTCCCCCAGACCCCTCAAACACACACCTGCTCCAGGATCCCAGGCTTCAGTCACATGGCCTCTGTCCACTCAGCATGGGACACTGGGGAGTGCGGGGATATATCCCCACCCTGACAGTCACACCAAGACAAACATCCACCATTCTTAACCAACCAAGACTCCATTCCACAGCAAATACCCAGGGGGGTTCCAAGCAGATTCACAGTAGGCAAGAGATCTACCCCTACCCCAGTGTCTTGGTCAGCCCTGGGATCTAAGGACTACGGGAGACTCCTCTCACCCCTAGAATCCACAACTCTGGGATACTGAGGGCTCTGAGCTACAGAACTCACCTCCCTCTCGACAACTGGACATATGATCTGAGCATGACATCTGCATCCAGGGACCCCGAGAACTGTCACAATGGCAAATTATGCTTCCCCCTCAGAGGCTGCTGTACTTTGAAAGCAGTCACCTGAGAAGGAAAGGCTGCACTCCACTCAGAAGAGCCTTTTCCTGAGGGGCCAGGAGCCCGGGAAGGCAAGACCTCTACTCCTGTTCCCTGACTGGATCAAGTAGCAAGAGTACTGTAAGAAGCAAAGCAGCCTGGGAAGTCGCTTTGCTCTTCCCAGACAAACACCACAGTTCCAGGAGGGCCTGCTTCACCAAAGAGCTGAGGACATTTGAGCTTCCAAAGGCCCCCAAAGTCACCAAGGAAAGCAAGAACCTCCCTTCCTGCCCGGGCCCCCCAGGAACAACCTAGTCTTCCCCAGTAGCTGGCTTTCCAGCCCAGGGCCTTCACACCAACTGCCCCACTGTGTAACCTGTCTGACGTCAGTGGGAGGATGCTGACACTACCGAGCTACCCCAGGGAGCCCCAAAGGTGGGCCTCCGGGGCAGCCGTCCTACAAGGTGCAATGTCTCCTGGAGGGTAGGGTGAGAATGTGGCTAAAACCTACTTCTATCCCGGTAGCTCTCAGCTCATGTCCTGTGTCCTACAGCCTGGGGTCTTGAGTGCTCTCTTTCTCATAATCACAGCTGAAATGCTGGGTGAATTTTCCCGAAGCTTCTCCAACGAGGCTCTCTGGGACAGTACGCCATCTAGCTCAAGGACTCCTACGCTGGGTATCTGGGCAGCTCCCTGTCTGTCTCTGGAGTAGATAATCCTGCCTTCTCTTAAAGCACTCACAGGTCAAGCTGGACAGTGTGTGATGATAGGTGGCCAGAGATTCATGCTGGGGTGACGCCCAACTTCTCACTTCTCTCTCACGGAGCTGAGAAACTGTAAGGAGGCTTCAAGACCCAGAAACCCCTTCCTAAAGCAACCTCCAGAAGGGAGGGCCCCCATTGGTGCCTTCAGGCAACACCCAAATTTCCGGCTGACAGGCACCATGATTTATCAACTTTCTCTTTCTCCACCAAGAATCAAGCTGGGACCTGCAGTGAAGGGACTGGTGACCTAGCAGGGAGTGAACAAACCAGGGGCCCCACCCTGGGTTGGGCCAAGGTGAGGGCAAGGCAGGTAAAAAGGACTGTTAGCTGCCTAGCTGGGGAGCACAATGGACCCCAAAACACCTCAAGGCCCAGACCCTGACAGCACTTCCACTGAGGGGAATGTCCCTAAGTCCCCCGGGAGCACACAGATCACCCCCACCCCCACCTCAGTGATCCCCCACTGCTGTTCTACCGTCTCTGTACGTCTTGAGGATTCTCGGGAATGGGCTGTGTGGAGAGACAGTATCCTTTCTTGGTTTTAATTAACTGGTTTTTGTCAGCATTCCCTGTTAGTTTAACACCAGACAGCAAACCAAGGCCAGTGCCGGAGGCGAGTCAGCCGGCGCCAGCAAACCTGCCTGTACCATTCCTCCAATCTCCATACCCACTACAGGTCAATGTCGTATGAGTACCCAGATGCCCACTCCTCCTGGTGGGGCTGGCACCTGCCCTGCCACCCACATGCCAGGACTAGTTTCTGAGCAGAGACTCAGCTGAGAGCTGGGTGTAGAGCTGGAAGACCAGTTCCTCGGCCTCTCCCAGCCGCCAGAACCCAGCCAGGACAGGCAGGGCGGGATTTCAGGCACTGAGAGCAAGGACGCCTGGCCCTGGCCCAGGCCCAGCCTCTCTCTCCTAGGCTCGCTCCTGGAGGGCGACCTGTCCTCCAGATTTGCTAGCCACCTCTTCAAATCCTTTGGGCCTGACCAGCCAGATGGACTACGAGAAAATGAGTGAAAAGATCTTATGACTTGGACTGTTTCTTGAAGCAAACCTTATTTGGGCGACTGTACCATAGGAATTTGTCAGGATGAGGATAGTAAGAAGGCTCCCAGGGCCCAGCCTACAGCTTTGTATACCACATGCTCTCTGGCTAGGAGTTCTGGCTCACCATCAAGGGACAACCAGAGACAGAGGCTGGAGCAAAGGGCAGCAAAGCACTGTGGGCCAGGTGACTGCTGGAGATGCCCAGAATCAAGGTGTCTCTGAGAAGTAGCCTGTGAAAACGGAAGAGAGAGAAAGCCCTCCCTCCACTGTCCTCCCAACCCCCGCCATGCTGACCCGACACTGTCCTAAGAAGCAACGAAGGATCTACTCAGTTTCTTTTGGGTACATCTTGCTGGTCAGAGCCAAAGGACTTGAAGAGAGGTGGTTGACAAGTCTGGGGAACAGATCCTGTCTGGAATAGTATAGGAACCCCACGATTCTTGCTTCTGGGTCTGCCAGTACCCCCAAAACTGGTACCTAGCTGATTCTAGACTCGGCAGGGCATGGGGGCCTGGCACCTGTAACATAGACTTCTCATATTCTGCCCCTGAATTGGCTAAATAAAGGATCCTCAAGTTTCACTGAATCAGAAACTACAGCTTTCGACACACCTGCACCCCCAGGGCTCCAGCTGGGAGGCTGGGGACATGGCTCTAACTCTGATCACCAAATCTCTCTCCTTAGTGTCTCTGCGGTTGTGCAATACCCTTTTGAAAATTAAAATGCCCATGGGAGGGGCTAAAGGGTACAAGTCATTCACATTATAGCATAAGTCTGTTTCCTACAGGGGAGAGGCTGATGCTAGAACTGGCGCCTGGAGTTGGGTAGGGCTACAACAGATGGGAGAAGATTATAAAGAAGGGACTAGGAGATACAACGAGCAAATGTCTTTAACCTCTGTCAGAATGCAGGTGATAGTAATACCACCCCTAGAAAATACTTAATTTCCTCTTTCCCCTTGAACTGCAAGATGCCTGTGCATCTTAAGGCATTGAGGCCACTGGGAAGCAACGCTAAGGCAGAGCATGCTGGGAGTAGTCCCACAGTATGGTGGGCTAGCCTGAGGTGAAAGACTCTGAGAGGAGGCTGTTTCTGAAAAGGTGGGTGGGTTTCTCAGTCCCTGGAGTGGCCCCAGCCACACAGGAACAAAACAGCCCAGGCTCCTTCTCTAACATCTCACAACCTAGGTAAACTGGAGGCCTGCACAACTCTACCAGCTTTAGAGTTGACACAGAGGTGGCTTAAAGGGAAAATGGGGGCAGGACCCAGCAGTCTAGGTCCTGGGGCCCGCAGTGGGTGGGAGGAGCTAAGACCTGAGCCTGGCTGTAGGGACACTCGAAGCAGGAAACGGAATCAGTCATTCCAGTCACTACTTGTTGAGTTATGTGCCAGGTACCGGTCAGAGCACTTTCCCCGCATTGGGTAACTTATCTTTAAAACCATTTTCAGACTGTAACACCCTATCCATCTTACAGATGTAGAAATCGAGGCAAAGGGGACAGTCACTTGTTTAAGGGCACACATCCATCAGAATGGAGAGGGGCCAGGCAGGTTTGCTCTGCCAGACACCGGCCGCCATCACAGTCTCAGCCAGAGCTCTCACTCCCCAGAAGAGCAGCCTTCACTGGGTCAGGGTAGGGGTCCACACCCAACTTTGCACTCTGACCCAGCTATGTTGGTGTCTACAGAGAACCCAGTTCCTCTCAGGGTATTTCAGTCAGAAGCTCCAGGCAGAGGCCCCGGTGCCCAACTGGAACCCTGCTCTCCCGAGCCTCCACCCAGGTGTCCGGGTGTCTAGTTTTCTCCTTTTGCCAGCCCAGCCCACACAGCTCAGGCCAGGAGCCAGCCTCATGTGGAGGCTCAGTGAAGATGAATGTGTCTGGTCTGCCAGGAAAGGCTTGGACTTCTGAGGAAGGCCAAAAGGCATGTTTGTAGACTCTATGACATCAATACTAACTACCGGGGCAAGACCAGAAGGGCCCTTCACACGAAGACTCTGTACCCTCCAACTCAGGCACAGCCACTGGGGGTATTGCACATAGCAGACCATGCTTAGTACTTCTAGAGACCTGCTCCAGTCAAGGAGAGAACCCCGACCATGCCACAGACTACTTCATTAATCTTTTCAAAAGCCCTTCTAGGTAGGACATGAGGAACCCCATTACACAGGTGAGGAGACAGGCTTAGAGCTAAGAAGTCATGTAAGAAATTATATAAGAACCGATGAAGCCAGGATGTGGTCCAGGTAGGCCAGAGTATACACCACGCTTCTCTCTTCAGGCCTCATGTGGGTTTAAATCGGCCAAGATGAACTAACCAGCTAATACGCTAGGAGCCCCTTGCTCAAGCCCTGAAGATCTGAGTTAGCTTGGACTCCCAAAGGTAGACTGATAGTGTGCCCAGCCTGTCCTGACTCAGGTGGCATGCTCAGGACCACTCCCAGGACTCTACAATCCAGGCCTGCCTCCTCCTGGGGCCATTTGGAATGGCCCCATCCCCTTTAGCATGCCTTTTAAGCAAGTGCACAAGCACAGGGAGTAGGGCAGAACCCAGAGAGTGTGAGAGCACACCTACAGACCAAACACAGGGGCCATCCTTCCCCTACATGCCACTCTGGGAGAGATGTGATTCCAACACTGCACCTTCAACACACTCCCGCAGCCTCCTCTGGGAGAAGCCGGAGTGACATCAACCTCCTCAACAGTCTCAGCGGCTCCTCAGATACTCTACAGCTGGGGCCCTGCAAGCCCAAACCTGACCCCCATATCCGCTTGGAAGTCTCTTAGGAGAGGGGACCTCCGAGTCCCTGCAGAGGCTACCAGAACTAATGTTACTTTGTGGCCCTCTGATACAATCCAGTCCCCAACCAGTGAATTCCCAGGAACATCTTTAGTCACCTCTGGTACGGCAGCCAAGGGCCAGCATGTGCTGGATGCCACAGGTAGATACCAGTCCCCTCAGTTCCCTCCTAGACACGGGTGACCCTCGCTCTACCCACCCACTCGAGGTCTAGCGTCAGTGTCCTGACAGTTCTGGGCTCCTTCTCACCTGGCCAGCCCAATGGCTATAGGCGGGCAGATCCAAGCATCAGGCCAGGCTGCTGTCCTTACATGAGAAAGATAGTACCAGAAGAGTGCCTCTGTGGCCACAGAGAGAGCGAAGATAGATCCAAATGGGGTGTACTTAGGGGTTTTCCTCCCTGTCAGTGTGTTGGAAGGGTTCTTTGACCATCCTTGGAGATGTGGTCCAGGTGGGGGGCAATGCCCAGGAGATAGGGGGTACCCTCCCTACCTGCGGGACCTTTCCAAGCACTCCCCATACCCAGGAAGCCTGCAAATCTAAAGCATTAAAGCAGTCTAGACTCCCGACTGGATTGTAGAATCTGAGATAAAAACCCTCCAGCAGGCTCGGAAGACACAGGCGGGAGACGAAACACTAATACCCGTCACCGTCTCTGTCTCTGGTCCCGCTTCGTGGGCCTACTCCATGGAAGGACACTCTCCCTTGGTGCATTTCCTGCACCCCCAGCAGGGGCTCTAGGCAGGTTGGCACTTAAGACAGTTTCCTCCTGGACAGCAGAGACACCCACAAGTTCCCACAACACAGCCAGGACAGGTCGTGAACAATTCCCCTTTGCCTCTCAGGGCCCCCAGGCCAGTCTTGTCTCACTGCCCTGCCCTACCTACCTCACACCAGTGGGCGCCGGTGGGTCAAGGTGGATTGGGTGAGTCTTCCAGAGAGGACTCATAGGGCCTGGCATCGTGACTCAGCTGATGAGCGTAGCGATAAACACGCCCACCTGCCCACTGCCCCAACCTGCCCAGCACTGCTTTCATTCCTGCTGATGAGCGGACCTTGGGGAGGGTGCCAGGATGCCTGGGTGTGGGTACAGAGAACATCACCTGGCCTCCACCCCCAGCCTGACCTTGCCCAGAGGCCCCAGCCAGCCTGGTTCCCACAGCGAATGCCAAGGGCACTGATCTGAAAACCTGCCCCACCTCCACCTCCGGAGTGGTCTAGCCTGAGACCCCCCAAGGCAAGTCAGTTCTCCCTGTCTCCCAGCCTCCAGAAGGAACAAAGAGAAACCAACAGCAGCTTGGGAAGCCCTATAGGGTTAGCTTCACCATCCCAGGACTAGGTCTCTCTGCCAACACATGACATAGAAACGGAGGCCCCTGAGCAGATTTCACAGGCCCAGAGGATCAACCACTTACCTGGGCCACAAGAAGTCAGGGTCAAAGCTAGGACTAAAGAAAGACTAATTTCTGCATGACCCTAAGGCTGGGATACAAAGAGCACTGGAGCTACAGTTAAGAAGGGAGAAGACAGCACGTGGTGGCACTTGGGAGGCAGAAGCAGGCAGATTTCTGAGTTCGAGGCTAGCCTGGTCTATAGAGTGAGTTCCAGGACAGCCAGGGCTACACAGAGAAACCCTGTCTTGGAAAAAAAAAAGAAAAGAAAAGAAGGGGGACAGACAGCAAGAAAGCGGGGTGGGGTGGGGTGGGGAAGCTGGTGACCAGGTTTCCCAGGTGCTACCAGAGCTGCAGAACTCAGAGGGAAGGAAGCCTGGCGGGGTGTGAACAGCAGGCCTAGGAAGGCTGAAGCCAGCAGGCCCGCAGCTCCTGAACATGCCTGTGTGCCTGAGTGCACACACGGCTGCAGGCCTCAGGTGAGTCACTGGGCAGAACTTTTCCCAGGGCTGGAGGCCAGAGGAACATCTCCTCTCTATATAATTAGGCAGCCCACAGAAGCCATAAACAGTCGGGATGGGAGACCCTCGAGAAGCTCCCGGAGGAGCCACCTCTGGAGGCCTCTGAGTTCCAGAGTCAGCAGGAAAGATCCCTGGGCAAATCTCTAAAAGGAGAGCTAGACTGGCCACCTCCACCTCCACCTCCACCACCACCACACCCGCCTGTCACTAGTCCAGAGATTTCCTCCTGAGGTCTCCCCAAGTCCCGCCAAACTTGCCTCCACTGGCAGGTTTCACCAGACCTCCTGACTCTCCAAACACACAGCCTATGCCAGGTGGCAGGATGTCCCTCCTCCAATACCCAACCCTGGTCAGGGTTTCCCCAGCATCAACAAAGGTTAGGGACCTGGGAAGCCTTTGTAGAACAGACAACAGGATCCTACACAGGAAAAGCTAGCCACCCCAAAGCCTGCTGTGCAGGGGCCTCCAGTGTCTGTCTGGAGCTGAAATGGCACTAAGTGCAGGGTCTCGCTCCAAGAACCTAGTCTTACAGTCTGTACCTGAAGCTACCTGCTTATGGAAAAGACAGACAAAGGGTCATGCACCTCGGACCCTTGGCAGGGCATTCCGGTCATACTCGACAGAAGGTTCTAGAAAGTTCTAGAAGGTCCATTCCCACCTAAAACCCAGTCTCCTCTGGAATAGCCAATAGGGATATGACACCATGCTGACTCTGCTCCAAGGCACAAGGTCCTGGAAATGAAAATACTTTCCACAGACTTCCTGCTCCACTATCTTCCCTCTCCACACACTAAGGCAGGCTCTCAGGGGGAATTTTCAAACCCAACACTTACAAACCAGGTTTAAAAAAGGGAGGGGGGTTATTAGAAAACAGTATGTCTTGTGTGCTTTGGGACTAGAAATAATTTAATGTCCAAAATGTTCTCCTAGCACACCCCTGCATTGGAAAGAGCCAGGGAGAATGCAACATAGAAGCCAGGAGCCTTGGATCCCAAGCTACCCACCTGTCACCACAAAGCCCACCTCCCAGGGCTTACAAAAGCTCTACTAAAGCTTTAAGTGTGTTCCCCAAGCTCCAGATAAAACTGCTTGGGGAGGGCAAGCAGGCACCACCCGAGACCGATTCCGCAGCACTCAGTTAATATTAATAGCATGTGAACTTTATGTAGCCCCAGGTGCCCACTGCCCATTGTCAGGACCCCATCGACTGAGCTCAGCTTTCTATGAAGAGCACTTACCTGTACCCAAGCAACCATCAGGTACACACAGCCACAGCCCAGGGTGTTGCCCAATACTCAGGGTTTACCCAAAGGCACAATGTAGGCCATAGCTCAACTAAACAGCCATTCCATGCAAAATGCTCACAACCAGGAGTGTCCAAGTAAGATCTGCAAACTCCAGGCAGGGCCTTCACAGGATTCAGCCATTGCCCCCCCCACCCCCACCCCCACCCCCACCCATGCCCCCATGCATGCCTTCTTGGTAGTGGGGTACACATCCAACAACTCTACAGTGTATTCACACCATACATATACATAAGCATATGTGAGCATGAAGGCATACACTAGCATGCACGCAAACATGCACAGGCATGCACGTGCATACACACGCAAGATCAGGCAATGATACATACCATAAAAGGCTTAGGAGGAAAAGCTAAGTAGGACTGTAAGAAAAGTACCAAGCCTCCCTCCCAACCCCAACACAGACAACAGGCACTCAATAAAAAGTTAGCCCTGACTATTATTAACAGCCAACTTTCCCCGGGGCACTTTCATTGCAAAGCACTTCTGCACCATGTCTTATGAAATGAATATGCAAATGACAGAATGTGGGCAGAAAGAACAGGTATGGTGATGTCTGTTCTACAGATGGGGACAGAGGAGTTGGAAGCGAGTCAGTCACTTTGAGATTACAGAGTAAACCAGTGGCAGAGCTGAGCTTCAGAAAGAGGCTCCACTTGAGCCAATGCTGTTTCTAACCTGCTGTTTCTAGGTATGGGCGTTAGATTACATACAACGTGAACTAAAACATACACAGAAGAGATGGAGGAAGGGCCAAACCAAAGACTTGTAGTCGGGGATGAGGAACAAGAGTTCGGTCACACATGGTAGCTCAAGTCTGTAATTTCAGCACTTTTGGAAGTCAAGATGGGAGAATTTCTAGGAGTTCAAGGACAGGCTAGGCTATCGAGTGAGGATCAGTCTCAAAACAAAACCCAAGGCCTTCAATGACCAATATTGAGAGTGAGCTAGCCTTGGTAGTCCAGGGCAGCTAGGGTCACTAAGTCATGGAAGAGAAGAGACTGCCGAACTGGAACTTAAGCTCATGTGTGCTTCTTAGAATTGTGTGTGTGCACCTCACTGAGGGTGTTCTCCAGGGTCTTCACCTGGCCGACGAATATCTCTTCATCTCTCTACGACCAGGACACTTTTGTCCGACCATTCTATCTTGCTCCTTCTACACTCCCTCTCTGCCCCCTCTCTTTCTCTCCCTGCCTCCAGTGGTCTCCACAGAGATTCCTGAGGGGCATCAAATTCACACAGTCTGAGTGCTACTCAAAGGCGAGACCTTTGTGTTTGTAAGAATTAGAACCAACCTGGTTTGTTTTTGAGTCTGATAAAGAAAATAAATTAGAATTGAACAGAAAAGCTGCCACTCTCGGGCACAACACGTGTTACTCTGGCTACCAAAGACTGAGAAGGAAAGAGAAGCTCAGAATTCAAACCGCCAGGCTCTGAGATATAGTACTTTTCAGAGCCACCAAGAACCAGGAGGACACTTGACCTGGCGCCACTCGAGGAGGAGGGTCCAGCATCAGGAGGGAATAAACACACCTAGCAACTTATTGTTGAAGATAACAGAAAGGAAATAAAAAAATCCTGCTCAAAATCCTGCTCAAAGTAAGACTACTTTGTAAAAGTAGGGCACTTTTGGTTGCGTATACCTTTAGACCCAGCACTGAAAGTTAGAGGTAGGTGGATCTCTTTGAGTTTGAGGCCAGCCTGGTCTACATATTGAGTTCCAGGGCAGCCAGGGCCACACAGAGAAACCCTGTCTCAAAAAAAAAAAAAAAAAAAAAAAAAAAAAAAAGGATATTTTATAAGGAGGCAATTTTAAACTCACTAAAAAAAAAAAGTCTGGCTACCATGATACATTCTCAAAGGACTTCAGGAATCCAAAATTTTGCTGCAGCGAGGGGGGAGGGGGGAGGGGGGATCTAGAAAGTACTGAAAAAAAAAAAAAAAGAAAAACCTCAAGCTTTCCCATCATTCTTTCCAGTCCCTTCTCCCAACCAATGTGTGCTAATGAGGTTTTATTGGGGCCCATCAAGAGCCACAGGTAGGTTACAACCAGCTCCACCCTCCCTGGAGAGCTGAAGCCAGCAGTGACGTCATGCGAGCCCTGGCCTCCCCCACCCCCTCCCATTCTGCCAGACCTCAGGGGAAGTGTCTCTACTAGTCCAAACGATTACAGTAAGGGAAAGGAAAAAGAGGGAACAAATAGCTAGTCGCTATTCCAGAGCAAATAACCATCTCTCCTATCCTATATAGGAAAAACAGGGAGGGCAGGCCACATTCGCACCGAGGGACACTTTAGACAAGCCCGCAGTCTCTGGGGACTGGCAGCTAGCTGCCTCCGGTCCCAGCAGCCTTCCCTCGCTCATTCAAAGGCAGGCACCCAACGGCCCTCCCCGTCTCTCCGGTCCCCAGGGCTGTTCTGACCTGCTTCCCACAGGAGCTTGGGGAGCCCTGAGAAGGGGACCAGCTCTCTGGCTACTTGTGGGTATGTGCTCCCATTTTAAGTAAATCCCAGCTGCCTTCATTTTTCCGCAGAAGGAGAAGCTCTGACTGTGTCCTCACTCTTATGCACCTACTTTTAACCAAATGTGGATTTATTTTTTATTTTTTGCTGGAAGAGAGAAAATAAACCAAACTTAATAAAGAATAAAGCAAACCAAACACTCTTGCCTCCAAGTGAGAGTCTGGTCCCGAAGCCCAGGCTCAGCTGGGGGCTCAGCTCCTCTCCTTCCTCCAGGAAGCCTTCCATTGAGATAATTCTACTTCCTAGACCTTGTGTTTCCCCAGAGGGTTCAACTTCCCAGCCCAGCACACAGGAAATTCCCGGAAACACAGTCTATAAAGAATCACCACCTCCAGTTGTCTACTCGGTATTATCAATGGGTGCTTGAGGGGCCTAGGTCACAGGAATAGTTGCCTCTCTAAAGACACCAGGAAAGAGATCACCACGTCTCCAGATCCTGGCTGGAAAGAAATTCAGTACTGCATCTGTACTGCCCCAGTGAGGCCTCGTGTCAGGCCTGGAGAATAGAGCCGGAGGTAATGCCAGGCGGGCCAGGGAGGCATGCCAAGTGGCTCCACTTTCTTCTCCAGAGCGGTAACTATGTTTCCAGGCATAATCTGAGTCCCACAAAAACCACAACCCTCAAGAACAATGTCTTGAACCTTAAAACCAGGAATGCACCGGAGACTCAGTTCAGAATTCATATTCCTCTCTGAGAACCCTGATTTGGCGCCCCACACAACCCCAACTCATGGGAAATACAAGTATGGAGGTCCTCTCTTGGGCTCCGGAGTGATGGAGAGTGCAAGCCACCTGGGAAGGAGCGAACGGCAATGCCTATTAGCAGTGACTGGGGACGTGCCCAGGTGCCACTTTATTTGTACACGACCTTGGTATCTACCAGCGCTCAACTCTCCTTCCCTGTGCACGTGTCTGCCTTTGCCAGGGCTATCGAAGTTAAGCCGACCAGATGTGGCGGTGGGAGACTGCCACTTCCGGAAGGGATAAAGCCTGAGGCTCCGCACCTCGCCTCTGCCTCCCAGGGGTTGGGCAAAGCGGCCAGCGGAAAGGACCCCCGGGACTCCACAGCCGGTGCGGGGGCTAGGGGCGTGGGCACCCGGAGGGCAGCGCTGACACCTGGCGGCGACCCAGGACCCGGCCCACGTCAAGGACCGGCGCTGCGGGGCGGTTCCCAGGGAAGGGTTACAGGGGCCGAGAACAAAGCGCCCCCGTTGGGGAAGGCGGGCTAGCGGACGGCGGCTGGGGCGGGAGAGCACTTTCTGGGGTACCCTCGACAAGCTCTTTGTCGGCCAAGCCGCTGATTAGAGAGACCGATCCCCGCCAAAGGTGGATGGCTGCATCCTACCCAGAAGCCTCCCCCCACCAGTCCAGCTCCACGTTCGTCCCTCTTTCCCCGAGGCTCTACTGGGCGGGCCAAGGGACCCGCCTTCCCTACGCGCGGCTTCAGCACAAAGCCGAGTCGGGGGAGGGGAAGAGCCGTACCGGGGTCCACTCGCGGGGAGGGTCCCCCGCGCGGGCCATGCGGAGGAGGCCCTCCGGGGGGCAGCACAACTCCAGCGACCCCAAAGTTGGGTTCTTAGGGTCTTTAGCGTGGTGAAGCCAACTTCCCGGAACCTCCCGCTGCCAGCTCGGCCCGGCTCACCTGGGGCAGCCAGAGAAAAGCCCAAGGTCCCCGCGCCACCTTCTTGTGTCCCACGAACAGCCTTACTCCCGTCCCTCCGACAACCCCGCACGTCAGCCCCCTCCCGTTCCCGCGCCGCCTCCGCTGAGCCCAAACTTGCCCCGGTGCAAAGGGCCGAGCGCCCGGGCTCCGCGGCACTGAGGGGAAAGCCTGCAGTCTGGTTTGAATTAGGGTCTATGGAAAAGGCGTTGTGGCCATGGCCACTGAATCCCCTCCGGGACACTGGCGGAGGCCAGGCCGCTGAGATGGCCAGCAAGACAGCAACGGGAGAGAACAACTCCAAGCGCCGCCTAAGGCCGGCGGGCTCAGACCCATGTGGAGTCGTTTTACTTAATTGAGAGCGGGCAACCAATGACGGTTCCACTCTGCGGGACGCCCGGACCACGAACTGGGGGACACTCGTGGCACCCACGGACCGCAGAGGAATTGGGACAGGAGTCCTCATTTAAGGGCTCACCATCCCTGGATCCGCCAGGCAGCGCGGGAAGAAGTCCCCGCTCCCCTCCCCCTCCACGTGCTGCCGCCTGCATGGCATCGGCGAGCCCCGGCTTCCCGCCGCCTTCCAGCCCTGCCCCGGGCCACACTCACCGGGAGGGCAGGCTGCAGGCGCAGCGCCAGCGCGCAGAGCCAGAGCCAGAGCGCCGCACGTCTCATGCTGCCCAGACCGGCGGCGAGAGCTCGGCGGGCTACGTGGGTCCGAGTTGCGGGTTGCACGGAGCTACGGGCCGTCTCTGCTGATCGCTCTGCGCTTTGCTGTCCCGGGCTCCTGCCCAGCGCGCTGCTGTCCCGAGCGAGGGCTACAGGTTCCGCCGGCTGGAGTCAACTCCCGACTGCCAGATTCCTTCCTCTGCGCCAAGCTCTGTCTCCTCTGGCCTGCACCTCTCCCGCCGAGCTCCGCCTTATAATAAACCCACAGGCTCTTTGCCGTTGCAAAACTAGCCGCCCACCCCCAGCTCCGCGGGCCTGGGTAGTCCCAATCTCCACCCCTCGGGCCCCGCCCCTTGGAGAGCCCCACCCCCGGGATCCAGCCACACCCACTTCCACGCCTCCTAGGATCGAAGCCCACCCTACTTCTGCGGATCTGAGCCCCACCTTCCTTCCCTGAGCACTAGTGCGGGCAATCTGTGATTCCCGCGTCTCACCTTCCTTGCTGCGTGAGTGATGGAGACCCAGGTCCCCTCGTTACTAGGTCCTGGACCCAAGTCCGGAGGCAGTGCCCTAGAGAAGGGCGATTATTAGTTCTCTACGTGCAAGGCTGCAGCGCCCTCTGGGCGAGAACACCCGGGGGTCCTCCAGGTGAGCGAGATTTTGAGGGCCACCTCGGAGCATCACAGCGATGAGGCTATATATAAACCGAGGGACAGATGTATGGTTCCCACATCCCCACGGGCTGAGGATAGGGGACCCCTGGAATCTTGGAGCACTGGTCCTTACCTACAAATTGCTGGGAACTCCAGACCTTTAAAGACACGACCACTGTCTGGAAGAGCTGGCTTTGTTTTTTTATTTTTTATTTTTTTTTAATTTTTGCTGTCTTTCTATAAAAGACAAAGCCCTCTCTCTTCCTTGTCCAAGACCAAAGGAAAAAAATAAATGGCCTCTTTGTTTCCAGGTGACCTCAGGCATAACCATCTGAGGAGCTTGAAGCTGAGTTCCTGTTACTTAATGATTCTCTATAGGGCCTGGACCTCACGGTTTCCAACGCCCTTCAAACACATCAGTCTAAAAAGGAGCACAGAGAGGCTGTGGGCGTGGCAAAGAGCAGCGGGAGCAAAGGGAAGAAACAGCCCTGTCTTGCCCTCAATCTATAGATGATGCCAAAGGACTTTGCACCATAGATGGCGTCCATCCTTGTCCCACATTAGTCGGCCTGGACTGAGAAGCTAGGCTCAGCCTCTCGGGGAGTCTCCAGTGGGGACTCTACGTTACGGAGCCGGCGGAGTCGCTCCACTAAGGAGCCAGCCGGCCTTCCTCCTTTATACACCACACCCCTCCCCCATGACACCACGCCTCCAGCAGTAGCCCAACAACCAGTACCGGGTTGTGTTTGAACACCTTTGTAATTAGGAAACTCTCCCTTTTGGCATCTCAGTTACCCTAGGTCTATCTATGGGCTACATACATATCCTGCCCGGTTCTAGCTGAGATCCTTGAGGGTCTTGGTAAGGAGCACCCCATAGCAAGGCTCAGGGAGGCATAGGACCTAAAAAGCAGGTGCCTCCTAACAGAGTGGCTTCAGGATCTGAAGTCAGCTCTTCAGTCCTCTGAGCCTGATGTGTGGAGGAAAAATAGGACACGTTGGTATTTTACCTTCCTGTCCTCTCAAAATAGGGGGGAAAACGGGAACAGGAAGGGACTGATGTTTTAAACATGACCAGTTTGGTGTTTCCTTCCAACTGCATAAATTTAGCTCAGATCAATGAGGCAGTTAAGGGGCAGACAAGGAAGGGACTCCTATAGGGAGACCCCCCCCCCCAAGAAAGGCACATAAATAAAGGAGGCTATGGTCCTGTTGATCTTAGAGCCCAGGCACCCTACATGGCTTGTGATTCCTCCCTGCCCTCAATATGCAAGAGGTTGGAGAGATGGCTCAGGGGTTAAGAGCACTGGTTATTCTTCTAGAGGATCAGGGTTCAATTCCCAGCACCTGTGTGGCAGCTTACAATTGTCTGTAACTCCAGTTCCAGGGGATACAACACCCTCACACAAACAGACAAAGCACCAATTTACATAAAATAAAAATAGAATACTAATTTTTAAAAAGGGAGAGAGAGAGCGTGCCTTTGTTCCAGCACCCCTTACATCTAAGCTGATGTAGAGTAGGTAGGAAGTTTAGCACCTGCCTGCAGAGCTGCATGCAACAGACATCTAAACTGGAGAAGACTGTCTCTGCAGAGGTTGACAGTATCTGTCAAGCTAAAAATGCATCAGCCCTCTCACCCAGGAGGACTTCTCCAGACCATTTGTCTTCCCAACTCTCTCTCTCCTGCGCCTAACAGACACACCTAATGCCTGTCACTGAAGGAAAACCCAAGTAGCTATGAGAAGTCCCACGTTTGAATTCCATGTAGTATTTCTGAAATGAAGATAGTTAACTCACTCCTAATGGGGAAAGCTTTTTCAAAACCTACTTTGAGTAGACTGTGGGGTTCTACACCTTTAACCCCAGTCCTTCAGAGGCAAAGACAGGCAGATCTCTATGTTTGAGTCCGACCTGGTCTACAGAGCTAGTTCCTGCACAGCCAGAGCTAGACAGAAAACCCTGTCTTCAAAAAACAAACAAACAAGCCGGGCGTGGTGGCGCACGCCTGTAATCCCTGCACTTGGGAGGCAGAGGCAGGCAGATTTCTAAATTCGAGGCCAGACTAGTCTACAGAGTGAGTGCCAGGACTACACAGAGAAACCCTGTCTCCAAAACCAAACCAACCAACCAACCAACCAAACAAACAAACAAAAGCAGGACTGGAGAGATGGCTCAGTGGTTAAGAGCACTGACTGCTCTTCCAGAGGTCCTGAGTTCAAGTCCCAGCAACCACATGGTGGCTCACAACCATATGTAATGAGATTTGATGCCCTCTTCTGGTGTGTCTGAAGATAGCTATAGTGTACTTATACATAATAAATAAATAGATCTTTAAGAAAAAAAGGGGGGCTAGAGAGATGGCTCAGAGTTTAAGAATACTGACTGTCCTTCCAGAGGACCCAGATTTAATTCCCAGAACCCACATGGCAGCTTGCAACTATATTGTAACTCCAATATCTGACACCCTTACACATATATATGCAGGCAAAACACCAATGCACATAAGATAAAAATAAATCAATTAAAAAAGAAGAAAATTCAAAAAACTTATTTTGAGGTGAAAGATGTACCTTAGGTGAAAACTGTCTAACATATATGCTACATAGAGTGATATATGTACATATACTTATTACATACATATATCATTTATGTTCAAAATATCTTTTTAAAATGTTTATAATAGCCAGGCAAAGTGTCACATGCCTTTAGTCCCAGCACTTGGGAGGCAGAGGTGGGTAGATCTCTGTAAGTCCCTGGCTAGCCTAGTCTACATAGTGTGTTCCCAAATAGTTGGAGCTACATAGGGAGACCCTGTCTTCAAAAACCAAAATCCAAAACAAACAAACAAACAAACAAAAAGTATATATTAAAGAAGATCTGGGGGAGAAAGAGGTAATAGGAACCCCGGAAGAGAGCTTTTGTGTTAACACTGTATCTTTAGAGCATTTAAAATGAAAATATTTATATTACTGGTTTCATTTTTCTTGGTTTTGGTAGGGTCAAGTGCTGGGATTACAACATGCTCAATTTTTTTTCTTTTTTGTGACCCATGCACCCCAGGCTAGCCTATACTTACTATGTAGCTAATGACCTTGAGCTTCCCATCATCCTCTGCTTCCTGGGCGCTGGGTGCACAGATGCCCTACTGCAGGTGGTGCAATGCAGGATGGGAGAGCACGATAGGCGAGCTGAGCTGAGCCTTTGGGTTGCTCTTAACCTCAGTCAATAAACTTCCTTCAAACCTGAAGAACTGGACCAGTACCACCTGTCAGGATGTGCGATTCAGCCACTAGCCTTTACCCAATGGGCCCATCACGCTCAACCCTTTTCTTTTCTTTTTTCTTTCTTTTTTTTGTTTTTTTTTTTTTTTTTTTTTTGGTTTTTGGATTTGGTTTTTTTCGACACAGGGTTTCTCTGTATAGCCCTGGCTGTCCTGGAACTCACTCTGTAGACCAGGCTGGCCTCTAACTCAGAAATCCGCCTGCCTCTGCCTCCCAGAGTGCTGGGATCACAGGCATGCGCCACCAACGCCCGGCTAACCCTTTTCATTTTTTAACTTAAATTTTTTTTCATTTATGAATGAAAGATTATAAGTTGTGGTAGTTAATTTTACATGCCAACTCCACTGGGTTAAAGGTACTAAGAGAGCTAATGAAATATTATTTCCAGGTGTGGTTGTGAGGGTGCATCCTGAAGAGCTAAGTATCAGAAGACAGAGTAAAGACGTTTCACTCCCACCTATATGGGCGGACATCATTCAGTCTGGCGAGACTGAACATCCAGAGGCACGGAGAAGAGACAAACGCTCTCTCATGGAACTAGACATGCATTATGCTCCATCCTTGGTCACTGGAATGTCTGACTCTTGAACTCCAAGTGAATTTTAACATCTTAATCTTGTGTCTGTAGCATGCAGGCAAGAGACTGTGGGCCTTCTCTGGCTAGCTCATCTCGAGAGCCAATTCCCACAGTAAATGTCCTTGTTTATACTTATATCCTGTTAGTTCTGCTTCTCTGGAGGCCCCTGACTAATACTTAGACACAACTGGGTTCTCCCAATTTGTGCTCTGTTCTAAGAGTTAACTCATGTTGACACTTGTAGCCCTGATTCATGTACCTTAATTGCTCTATTATAATCTGCCTCATTGTTGCAATATAAAAATGCCACAGTGTATCCATGGACATGTTGTTGTTTCTGGCTGTTGCTGTGCTGTTGGTTTTAAGATGTTATATACTAACATCTCTCCGTCTTTGTTATTTTTTTTTTTATTGTCTTTGCTTGTTCCTTTCCTTTTCCATGATACTGAAGACAGAATATGCCAGGCAAGTGTGAAGTCACTGTGCCCTGAAGTGAATCCTAGTCTGTCCCCTCAAGTGTGTGTGTGAGGGTGACTCTAGAAAGCCAATCCCTGGATTATAATACAAATATCTCCAAATTTCTTATAAATCATTCTCAGCAATTTCTCTAAACAAATCAGTCCCCAAAAGGCCCATAACTGCACATACTCCCAATAGCAGTCAGGAAAATTGGCATTCCTTCTTTTGAATATTTATTTATCTTTTATGCATATGAGGAATGGGAGACCTGTGTTATAGTGCACGTGTGGATTGGAAGGTTATGTTCAAGAGTTGTTTCTCGTCTTCAACCATGTGGGGTCTGGGATCAAACTCAAGTTATTAGGCTTGGTAGCAATCGACGTTCCCGCTGAACAATCCAATCAGCCAATCTAGCCTGGCCATTCTTTGACATTCTTCTCCAGCCTGGATATGGATGGATGGGCCTTTATGTTCTCTCATCAAGGTCAAGTCAAGGGAGCTGTGGCTTGAGTTTCCTCACCCTTCCCATCACAAAACATCTTGAAGCTTTTTTTTGCTACCTGGTTGGGAAGACATCTCTGGTCGCCTCTCAGCCTGTTCTATATCCTTTTCTCAGACAGGTCCCTAATCCCAGCCAGTGAGGAGCCTTAGCAGGAGCAGTGCTCTCTTGTACAAGCTTGATAAACCACACTGGGATCCCCGGAACCCACCTCAAGGTGGGAGAGGAGAACTATCTTACAGAGCTGTCCTCTGATCACACGTCCTCCCCTCACACAATAACATACTTTTTTTGTTTGGTTGGTTGGTTTTGGTTTTTTGAGACAGGGTTTCGCTGTGTAGCCCTGGCTGTCCTGGAACTCACTCTGTAGACCAGGCTGACCTCGAACTCAGAAATTCGCCTGCCTCTGCGCCCAAGTGCTGGGATTAAAGGCGTGCGCCACCACTGCCTGGGGAGATACTTTTTTTTAGTACCCTAAATTTCAGATGTGTTCACAGCTACGGCAAGTAAAGGCGACCTCTCCCGGCTTCTTTTACAGCTTTGCTCAGGCATGGTTTTTTGGAGTTTGCCATTGCCAATGGTAAATGCTCAGAGATGGAGGACAAAAACAAGCCAACAAAACAAATCTCAGAGAAGCACCGAGAGAAGGAGGCTCACCCCTCCCCTCCCCTTTCCCCTTTCATGTTCCCTCCTAACTAGAAGGCAGATATAATGGCTGTACATGGGATAGCCATCTTTGGCCATGAAGCGACCTCAGAACAGAGGCCACACACGGTAGAGGAACAAGTGAGAAGCAACCTGGGTCCCTGGGCCCTTGGGCCCCGGTGGAGCACAGTGCTAACCCTGAACTGCCCACGCCATCAGAACTTGTACGTTATGACGGCCATACTTTTTTCGTGTTTCAAATGTTTACTCAGGAGTTTCTACCACTTGCCAGCAAATCTAACCCTAATACACAGATTAAATTGTCCTTCTATGCATGACTAAGATGATAATCCTATGTGAGTTTGGGGAGGACATATGAGAGAGGAGGAGAGATACCCAGGGAGCAGACAGGGAGAAGCATCTTTGAAGGCGCCGCTGCCGCCAGCTTCTTAGAAACCAGCTAGTCACTTTCCTAGGATGCTAAGCTCTGCAGATGACTCCAGCCATCTAACAACTCCTGTCCCCAAGGAGGAGGAGACATGAATATGGCTTAGCATAGGGGTTCTCAACCTGTGGGTCGCCGCGACCCCTTTGGGGTTTGTATCAAATATTTATGCATCATAACAGTAGCAAAACTACAGCTATGAAGTAGCAACACAAATATGGTTGGGGAGGTGGGTGGGTCCCCACAACACGAGGAATGTAAAGGGTCACAGCATCAGGAAGGTTGAGAACAACTGGCTTAGAAGAAATCTGTCTGAAAGCTGTGCACCCCTCTATCCACTAGGATTCTGTGGCATTTCTCCACTGCTAAAATAAATAAATAAATAAATAAATAAATAAATAAATAAATAAATAAAATAAAATAAAATAAATGGCCTGACTCCCAGGGTGGAGCACAAACCAGGAAAGCTTCTGTATCAGTTACTTCTTTTCATGTCCTTGGAACCCATTAACTGACAAGAAGAAGCAGCTTAGCAGAGGAAGGGTTTATTTTGGCTTCCAGTTAGAGATGATGTAATTCATCATGGTGGGGAAGGCGTGGAGGGAGGAGCGTGACGTGGCTAGCATGCTGAGTCAGCAGTCAGGAGGGCAGCCGTGTAGTGAGGCTCTTGACTGTAAAACCTTAAGGCCCTGGGTCAGCAAGTTGGCTCAGTGGGTAAAGGCCCCTGCACCTACCACCCCTGCCCCATGCTTAACAACCGGAGTTAAATCCCCAGTTCCCATGTGTGAGAAAGAATTGCTTCCCTGGCCTCTGCCTTGTACATGCATAAATAAATGTAATTAGTAAGTCTTGCTTTCAGGGGCCCGCTGCTTCCAGCAAGGTCCCACCTCCTAAAGGTTCCACAAACTTCTAAATTGGCGCCACCAACTGGGGATGGGGGTGGTGTGGTTTGAACCAAGCGCTCCGACACATGAGCCTACGAGGAACATTTCACATCCAGACCACAAAAAAACCTGAGCATCAACTGCTGCGGGGCTGTGCTTGGGCCCATCCCATGGTGAGTCACAAAAGTTTAAAGACTTTGGAAAAGCATGGGTCTCTGCTGAGGAGCTGGGTCTACTCACAGAGATACTGAAAGCTCTGTATGGTCTGGTTTTTTGCTAGTGTACCCAGGCAGCTCAGAAGCAGCAAGTGATTCAGTGTGCAGCAAGTGACTTATTTAACCCATTCAAACTACTCTATGTCTTCCACATGGGTAGTTAGTTTACCTCTCCTTCAGTCCAGACCTGCTTCTTCCTTAGCGTCTTCCTTCAGAGCCGCCCCACACACACACTCCCCCATCATCTCAAATAGATCCCAGCTGTTCTCCCAGTATCTTTTTATTCTTTCATTATTTCCCAGAATCCTCTTTCTTCCTGCCAGGGTCCCGCCTCCTATTTCCTGTCTCAGCTCATTGGCCATCGGCTTTTGATTGACAGGAGATGCTTTTAAGAGCTTTTCTTTACAAACTGTACTCAGATCCTATGTGTCACCATCCTTAGTCATGCATTGTCCCCAGCCTTGTGTCCATTTCCAACACGGGCCACCCTCACCTCCTATGCTGTTGCCAATATTTGGTAGGATATCAACAGGTGGAGCGGGAGAAAGAAATGAGTACACTTCTTATAGACATCATTAGACTCGCACACCCACGTCAGACTATCCACTTCCCCGGCGCAGCCCCCTGAGACCACCGCACTCCACCAGATGCTGTTCCTGAGAGTGCAGAGGCCCAGGAGCCTTCTTCTATGGGGAAGGAGGTTTGTAGCTCATTCACTTGCTAAGCCTATCCACAGCTTCTCCGACATCCAATGTAGGAAGCATGGTGTATAGCCTCTTCCACAAATATGGCTCCACAGTCCTGTGTGCTAGGAATTCAGATGTGTTTGCATTCTACATGAATGCTGTCAGGAGATCGGGCTACCCAGCCTTGCTGCAGATGCAGAGAGCCTTTGGAAGTCAGGCCTGGGGCTGGGTCCTGAGGATCCACAAGTGAAAACATACGGTTCTCATTTTCTAAGAGTTCACACGGTCTTTGGGGAGAAAGAGATATAAACGATCTCTATAAAACAAAGAAGTGTGTATAATACTGGCCTGTTTACCAGAAGCTGGAGGGGGACAACAACTTCCAAATGCAGGGACGGCTTTCCAAATGGCCCCACAAATGAGTGGAACTGAGGGAGCATTTTAAAGCTATTTGAACCTGACCTTGGATGGAGACAGTTGGGGCCATATATGAGTTTCCTGTGGATGCTGTAACAAATTACTACACATTTTATGACTTAAAATATTACATATATATTCTTCTCCAATGCTGGAAGCCAACTTCCCGGGGCTGCCAAGAGTCAGCAGGCCTGCCCTGCCCCTGAGGCTGGGGTGACAATCGGTCCTTGTGGGTGAACATCACCCAGAGAAAGGTAGAACTCCCCTCCTCTCCATCCTTCACAGCCAGAACTTTCAGTTATCTTCAGTTTCCCATTTCAGCTCTCCCTTCTTCTCCTCTGTGTGGAAAAGCCTTCCGTGGGCTTTCTTTTATAATAATATAAACCAAGGACTGGAGAAATTGCTCAGTGGTTAGTGACTGCTCTTCTTGAAGACCTAAGTTCAATTCCTAGCACCCACGTATATATGGGGAGAGGGAACATAAGTGCCCGAAACTCCCGTCCCAGAGCATCTTACATCAACACACCAGCATGCACACACACACACACACACACACATCTTCACACTGACACATAATTTAAAAAAACAGATCCCTTTAATAAACAAAGATGATCACAGTGGACATGTTGGCTCATGACTGTAATCCCAGCACTTGGAGAGCTGATGTGGAAGGATTGTTGTGAGTGCAGGACCACCAGTCTGGGCTACAGAGTCTACCTCTGGGGAAGACAGATGAAGGAGAAGGAGGAAGAAAAGGAGGAGAAGGGAGAGGAGTAAAAGAAAGAAAGAAAGAAACATAGAAAGAAAGAAAGGTAGAAAGGAAGAAAGAATGAATGAGGGAAGAGAGAGAATGCAGATAATCAAACTGAGGAGAAACTCACAGGTCTCTCCTTGCTTGTCCTGCTTGTACAAAGCCCTGGGTTCAATCTCACCACTACAAAATAAATAAATTAATTCTCTATGATCACCTTTCAGTTTCACTCAAATGATCCAGAATAATTGTCCCCTGTCTCCTATAAACACCTTACTTACAACTTAATGCACACCTGTAGACACCCAGATGCCACCCCCCACCCCACCCCACACTTGCTCCATCCTTTTGCCCTGTAAGGTAACACACATGGGTTCCAGGCTGAAGCCTGGAACACAGGGACAGACAGAGGGAAGCAGCTACCCTGAGCTTAGCAGGGTGGGGGACCAGAGGAGGTGGGGACGGAAGATGAGATGGAGAGGGGGACAGGTGGGGACCAGAGGAGGTAGAGATGTAAGATGAGATGGGCGGAGTGCAGGCACACAGGGCTGGAAACCCGGCTACATACAGTATAGTTCCAGGCAGTATGGGAAAGGGTTCCTGGGTACTGAGGTTAGGTAGGCAGTGGACCCCACCCAAGGTCGGTGACTCAGTAGAGGCTGTCTCAAGAAGCCGCCTTTGTTGGAGGTTTGGACCGGAAGCTCTCGTGAGGGTGGGTGTGCCAGTACCAGCTACACCCTCTGAGGTATGCCAAGAAGAGTCACCCTGAGCCACTTCCTGGGGTGGCATGGCTCACTCCAGGCCCCCAGCAGCTATCCCACACAACAGTCATCAATGGCCCAGTGTCTGAGCCGTCCAGGCTCCCTCGGGACTCCGCCCCAGCCACTGTGGGAAGGGAATATATAATATAAATGAGCCTAATGAGGGACAATGGAAAGGTGAATCTCTCCAGGGATTCACACAGGTACTGCAGGAATGCAATGTCCTTTTGCACACTCTTAGGGCCCCTTTGCCAGGGGATCTTTGGGCAAACATAGTAACGCTTTGATTTGCCTCTCTGAATTTTGGAGTCCAAGTGCTTACCTACCTCGGGAACTTGAGATGATTTGGGGGTGAGGGGTAAACCCTGCTCCAGGAAACAGGTGCCTGGACACGCCCATGCATGTGACACTCCCTGGCCAGTTAGGAGGGTCAGAGAGAGAGGTGGGTATACATGGCCATCTGCCTACCCTCCCTGTCCCTTTGGGCAAGTTCCTTATTCTGACAAAACGCCTGTAAAACACTAAAAGCATTTTCCATACACAAAGCAGGCCCTGAGCAATGATGAAGCAGTGTGAGTTGGGCGGAGGGTGGGGTGGGGTGGGGGTAGCTCTACGGGGACTCCTGGGCTCACCAGCAGGAGTATAAATCACAGGGTTTTGTTGGTCCAGCACCCGACTGCATGAGCAGACCGCATGGACGGAAGTGTCTCCCTTTCAGCTCTGAAATCCAGATGCAAATTTATATAACACGTCAGCCACTGAGTTCCTTCACCTTAAAGTCACTGCAAATTCCTTTAATGAGACGGTGTGGGCAAAGGTTGCAAAGTGATAGCTTTGAAGATAACATTTGACTTGCGGAAGTAATTCCTCCTTTGGGGACAGTGGGGGAGGGAGAGGGAGAGAATGGATTATAAGAACCCCAGTGTCTGACGTTCCCGGTAGAGCCAGAAGAGCTAACACTCAGCATCCGGTAACAAACTGAAGTCAATGTATGAAGCACGCGCGCATCCTTCTAGCTCCCGAGCCCTTGGGGATCTGAGCCCCAGGGTCCCAGCGCAGCAGTGGTAGCAAATCGGATTTAAACTCTGATCCTGCCATGTTAGCCAAGGCGCAGAAGCTCTTTCTAAGCTTTGTTTCCTGTTCCTATGTGAGGCCAGGTTGCTCCTCAGTCAGGATGATGGTTGTCTAAGTCTCTCTTGTGCTACTATAACAGAACGGCACAGGCTAGGAACTTTTTACTAAATAGAAGTTTATTTGGATCACTGTTCTGCAGACTGGGGTCCTCTTGTTTCACCCTCTCTTGGCAGAAACAAAAGGAGAAAAGAGAAGCAACAACCATGGGACAGGGGGGCAACAGCCCATTCTGAGCCCCATGACCTGTCCATCAAATGGCCCCGCCCACAGCTGCCCTCTGCACGGGGTTTCCAGAACAAGGATTTCAGGAAACATCTTGTAAGCATGACCAGGATGAAACGAGGTAGTACAGACGAAACAGCGTCTGGCTCTTAATAAGTGTTCTAGAATTTTCAGTGATTGCTTTTCTTATAGTTTGTAACATCAGTCTGTGATTTTAGAACCCCCATCTATGGAGATCTGAAGAAACCTTTCGTGATCCGCAAAGCTTGCTTTCCTCTGGTCTCGGTTCTGCCAGCTGGTGATCCCCAGAGACCACACAGGCCCTGACAACCTCTCCTGGGACCTGATATCTCTGCTTTTCCTGCACGGTTATTCCCAGCACTGGAGAGGCAGAAGCAGGAGGATCTTCGTGAGTTTAAGGCCAGCCTGGCCTAGAGTTCCCTGTCTTGAAAAACCACAGCAAAAAGACAAATAGGAATTCCCTCCGCTGTCAGGGTGGGGCTGTGAAGTACTGGATAGGAAGATAATCTTTGCCCTTGGGGCCTCCCCTTCCAGAGACAAACTCATTGACATTCGGTCAAGACCTAGAACCCAATGGGAGAAGCGCAGGTCCCTTGTCCCAGAGTATAGACAGAAGGTGGTGTGCCAGGCAGACGACAAGTGTGAGCCAGGAGGAAAGCTGTCAAGTGGCCTGCCTGTTCTGTGGGACAACAGCCTCTGAGGGGAAGGTGGGATGAGCCGGGGTCACAGAAATGCTGTACCCACAGGATAAGGGTACCACAGGGTTTTTTTTTTTTCTTAAAGTTTGGAGGGGGTCAGTGTCTTTTATTTTTAGAATTATTTATTTTATGTATGAGTACACTGTAGCTATCTTCAGACATACCAGAAGAGGGCATCTGAACCCTTTACAAATCAGTTATGAGCAGTGTTGCTGACCACTGAGCCATCTTTCCAGCCCAGGGTATGACAATTTTAAAGATACTGCTATTTATTTATTTATTTATTTATTTATTTATTTTAATTTTTAAAACAGTACACCATAGCTGTCTTCAGACACACCAGAAGAGGGCATCGGATCTCATTACAGATGGTTGTGAACCACCATGTGGTTGCTGAGAACTGAACTCAGGACCTCTGGAAGAGCAGTCAGTGCTCTTAGGCGCTGAGCCATCTCTCCAGCCCTGTTTTTTTTCCTATCTTACTTTATCTGGGATGAGAAGGTGGGAAGAGAAGAGGCTAGCCCTGCCCACAATTCTCTATTGGCCATCACAAGCAGCCAAACTTGCCTTAGAAAACACTGCTATTGTCCTAGCCCTCTGGTCACTGAGGTAGAAGGGTCACCAGTTTAAGGCCAGCCTGGGCTACATATTGAGACTTCTGTTCCAAAGAAGAAATGAACAAAATCTTGGCTATGTGTTATTTTCATGAACTTAATATTTGCTGGTTATATCAAATTGAAAGCTTTATCACAGCTCTGCTAACAGCTTAGTTTTAAATTTTTCCAGGGAGGTTCTTGGGTTAACAGAATGACACTAGAAATGCTCAGTAGTTAGGAGCATTTGCTACTCTCACCGAGGACTAGAATTTGGTTCCCAGTATCCACATGTTTGGCTCACAAGTATCCAGAACTCCAGCTCCAGGAGTTCTAGCGCCCTCTTCTGGCCTCCTTGGGTACTGAAAATGCACACAACGTACTTAACAGGCACTATGGGGAAAGTCACAGGTGTAAAATATATACATGTGTGTGTGTGTGTGGGGGGGTAGTATCTCGGCCAGAAGTCTATGTGGGATGTCTTCCTCTATTGCAATCTATCTTATTTTTCGAGACACGGTCTTTAGCGGAACCTGGACCTCTCATTTAGCAAGATTGTCTTTTCAGCAAACCCCATCGATGCCCTGCCTATGCCTCTCAGCACAGGAATTATAGGCACATGCTGTGTTTGTTGTCATTTGTTTGTGGGTGCTGGGGATCCGAATTTAGGTCTCCATGGTTGCACTTGTGTATTTGCTTCCTTGCTTATTTATTTGTTTTGGGATTATGTCCATGGTGTTGCTCATTGTTATAAGCCTGGCCTCAATCTCAGCTTTCAGTGATCAGTCTCCCACATAGCTGGGATTGCAGTTTCACCAGCACACCTGCCTTACAGAGCATTTTAAAACTACAGTCTAGGAGTTCAGGGCATGTCTGTAAATCTTAGCATTGCGAAGGCGGAGGAAGGAGGATCAAAAGTAATACATGGATAGATGCATTTCATAAAGAATGCAAACACATCAGCAAGTGGTGGCACACATCTGTAATCCCAGCACTTGGGAGACAGGCAGGCGGATTTCCCAGGGTGAGGCCATCCTCACCAGACTCTCTGGGAGGTGGTGTCGGAGGCAGGCAGATCTCCCAGTCTGAGGACAGCCTGGTCTACAGAGATGCCTTCAATCAAATTGCCTTTAAGTCTGTGAGGCATTTTTTTTTTTTTAAGCAATAACTGATGTGGGAAGACACAGCTCACTGTGGGTGGGGCCAACCCTAGGCAGGTGATCCTCGGTTGCGTTAAAGAGCAAGCTGAACAAACCTTCAAGAGCAAACTAGAATATTCTCTATGGTTCCTGCTGCTCTAGTTCTCACTCTGAAGACTATGTTCAGGATATGTAAGCCAAATAGACCCCTGCTCCCCAGGTTGCTTTTGGCCATAGTTTACCTCAGCAATAGAGAACAAAGGTAACTACTGAACAGTATTCCACCTGTTGGCTGCTTTGAATCTGCAGCAACTGTGTATATGGTTTTCCACTCCTGTCAACAAATCACTGTAATAAATACCTTATAAGGGTAAAAAGGTAATTTAGGCTCGGATAAGAGTTTGAAGCCGGGCTGGACAGTAGTGGTGCACACCTTTAATCCCAGCACTTGGGAGGCAGAGGCAGGTGGATTTCTGAGTTTGAGGCCAGCCTAGTCTACAGAGCGAGTTCCAGGTCAGCCAGGGCTACACAGAGAGGCCCTGTCTTGAAAAAAAAGTTTGCAGTGGTTAAGAGCATTCTTCCAGAGGTCCTGAGTTCAAATCCCAGCAACCACATGGTGGTTCACAATCATCTGTAATGGGATCCAATGCCCTCTTCTGGTGTCTGAAGAAAGCAATGGTGTACTCACATATATAAAATAAAGTCTTAAAAAAAAGTTTGCAACCATGATTGGCTCTGTTGCTTTCAAGCAGTAGATGCAATATGTCCTGGTGACACTGGGTGACAAAACTGCTTCCATGTAGTCAGGACATACGTCCAGTGGGGTAACCCCTTGCCCCATGGCTCCCTCCTTCCAATACTTTCACTGTCTGGGGGATGAAGCTACATGTGGGCCTTTGGAGTGACAGTTCAGAGGCAGTCTGTTAGAGCTACTATAACCACTTCCTGTCACCTCTGACGGGGAGGGTGCCATACGCTTTTTGTATTTGGTGTGGAGGGTAGACTGCTGGGTCCCGGGGGAAGGCTCATCATACATGGAGGCATGTGCTGGTCCTGCACTCAGCGTCATGCTGTCAAACTGACACCTTGAGTGTGATGCAGCCAGGCGAGGACATATAAGGAATGGGAAGGGATGTCATTGCCCTCCGAAAGTGGCTTTTCGTTCTCAAGTAGCCGCTTCCCTGGGAAAACACATCTACTGAGTGAGGTGTGGGCTGGGGAGTGCAAGACTTGTGATTTGGAGGGAAATGTGATGGCAAAATTACAAGCCAGGACGGTAAGAGCAGCCTCTAGGTTCTGGATGTTGGTGTCTGATGGAAAGAACAGAACCGCTCATCTACAACAGACCAAAGAGTAGGTACCACCTAGCCACATTCCTGCTTAGAGCATTAGCCATACTGGCAGAGTGACTTCACTACAAAGATCGGCTATCAAGTTAGGCTGCATTTATAGGTTCCAGGTGGCCGTAACTGGTGGGACCCAATATTCAATCAGGTACACCACTGATCATGGTGTAGACTTAGTATTGAGTCCAAGACTATGGTCTTTAAGTTGGACAAACTAAATGCATTTTTGTTTTATATAGTCATGGGACTGTAGCGGTTTAAATGATAAATGCCACCCCACCCGTTGTCTAGCATTTGAGTGCTTGCTTGGTCTGTCCTCAGTTCATGGCTGGGGAGCCTTAGGTATGTCCTTGCTGTAGGAAGTATGTCCGTGGGGTTGGCCGCTTGAGAGCTTAGGGACTGTCCTGCTTGCTCCCTGCTTCGGGCTGAGTTGTGAGCTCTCAACTGTTTCTGCCATGGTGTCTGCTATTACCCACTAGGATTGTTAAGCACAAATAAACCCTTCCTTCTTGCTCTGGTCATTGTTATCACAGCAACGGCAATATATTATCTTTAGAAAGCCCTAGGAGCACTTCCAGAACTCTAGTCTGAGATTTGCAGTTGGACTTCTGGGGCATTATGGCCCAGCACCCCAAGAACCAAGGTATTCAATGTGTGCTGAGGAAAGCCACCTTGACCTGCCAAAAATGTGAATGTGCTTCATACAGAAGAGGTTAAGACTGCTAGCATTTCTTTTCTGAGAAAGGCTGACTGGCTGTATACCTCCACACAGACAGACAAACACACGCACCACCACCCGTTGGACTGGTTGGATACCTCCAGACAGACATACAGGCACCCACACCCCTCTGTTGAACTTCTGGTTTGTTCCCATCAAGTCCAGAGATACTAGGAAGGAGTGGTTTATGCTAGTAGGCACATTTCCCATACTTCCACTTTCCTTGCATAAGCTAAATTAGCAGTTTTTCTGAATTACTTTCTGTGGCCTCCTTTAGGCAAACCCAATTTTGATGCAACATGGTGCGTACATGCTCAGACTTACCAATAGTCTGAGCTAGCACAACTACTTTATGTATGTGTTCCATGTGGGTGCTCCTGGAAGCCAGGAGGCATTGGAACTGGAGTTTCAGGAGGTTGTGAGCCACCTAGTGTGGATACTGGAAACTGAGCTGACCTATCAAGCACTCTCAGTCAGAGCCACCTCCAACTGGCTCTTTAACAGCAGAATTGCCAGGTTCCTACTATAACTAGGAAGCCTCCCTCCCAGCTGTGCTCCTATGCAGCTGGAGATGACCAAAGGCCAGATCAATGCTGGGCCAAGAGTTGAACACCACTGAGCTGTTATCCCTAACTCATCCTGACCTTTTAAATTTACAGCCTATGTATAGAATCTACAAGATATTTAGGAAGTAGGAAGTACATGAAGGCCTGCTTTGTAGTTGGGCTTTTTGCTTAAAGACCAAAGGACAGACCTCTACTTCCATCTCTACTACACCCCAAACACTGCAGCCTCTCATCTTCCTGACTTCAATGTCTAGAGCACCTGGATCATTCCAGAAGCCTTACCAAGGCCAGGGCAAGTTGAGGAGGAAGGGCAGACAATGAACAGTGAGTGCCTCACTCCTCCCTACCCAAACAAACAAACAAACAAACAAACAAGTCCTGAGGACATTGAGATGACTTCACTCTTTCTTGGGCATAATTCAAGAGTGTAACCTTTCCCCAAAACTGCTTTCACAACAATGATCAAACAAAGCTAAAACTAAACAACTGAACTCAGAAATAAGCAGTAGAAGGTAATGTTTCCTCTTCCCACTTAACATTAAGGAGTTCTTCACTTAAAATTCAAACAGGTAGTGCACTCCACCCAGGGCAGGAAGGAATGCAAACTAAAACTAGCAAGTCTCCATTAAGAGTGGCACATGCCTTCCATTCCAGCACTCAAGGGGCAGGGAGATCTCTCTGAAGCCAACCTGGTTTAGAGAGTTCCAGGACAGCCACATACACAGTGAAACTCTTGTCTTGAAATATCAAAATGCCCCCACAAAAAACAAACCAACCAAAAAACCCCACAAAGCAAAAAATAACTAATAATCAAAAGAATAAAACTCTGAGGCTGCAGAGATGATTCAGCAATTAAGATCCTGAATTCAACTCCCAGCAACCACACAGTGGCTCACAACAATCCACAGTAATGTGATCTGATGCTCTTTTTTGCTACACGCAGACAGAACACTCATATACATTAAATATATAAGTAAACCTTTAGTTCACTAGGGCACACAGGCTGTTGACAGTCAAATTTACAAAGTCTGGAAATAGTAAGGTAAATCTTAAACTCAGGTTTGAACCCAATATGTATTTTCCTACAACAGTATCAAGTTTATGCAAAAAAAAACCAAGCTACACGTCTGTGTGTGTGTGAAGTTGAGTGATGTAATCAGGCAATCTCGACAGAGATACAGAGGGATATTTTATCTAGAGAAAAACACAAGACCAGGTTTATTTCATACAATGTTATTCACACATTTCATTTTCTAATTTATACATAATATACAAAGTGAAGATAACATTTCATTTGAGCCAGTAAGAGCCAGGACTTAGACAAACTGGTCCAGAAACAATCTACATCAAAAAGAGACACTCAAGAGTTAAAGCCTAAGTGGATTCTGCCCAATCAGATGTCGTTATTCTGAAATGTCAGAATTTTCTAAAGTTCCATGCCAACATACTAGAAGGTGGAAACGGAGTGGGCACCAAAATTGGCAGATTAATTTTCTACATGAACAAGTATTTTTCTAGAATATGCCTAAAAGTATCAGGAGGACTGGGTTGTCAGCACTGGGAAGTATGAATCAGGACTGCTAGAGGAGGATTCAGTTCCAAATAACTTTCTGTAGGACTTGCCACTTTCCTGAGCCAAGTGACAGCTGCCAGGGCATCCAAAGGGAAGGGTGAGGTCAAACCAGAATGGGCTGCATTTCTGTTACTAATCTCTAACACTGACAACTGCGATCCGAAACCATAGACTGATGAGGGGAAGTTAAATTCAACCCAGGGTCAAGACACTCTGAGACTGGCAAAACAAAGTAGAAAAGGGGAGAAGAGAGTCATTCTACATGAGAGAGAATAGTGCTACTATGACAAGGGCATGCTGATGAACCAGTGTGACCGAGAATGGTGACACATGGCCAGACTTACTGGCCTCATCAAGGAATGTTGTTAGAAAGCTAGAGTAACTCATTATCAATGTGAAAGACTCCTGGCACCCCAAACTTCATGCCAAATTTTAAGGTTCATGATATGAGTAACACAAGGATAGAATCTTTATACTCAATGTTGTGCTCTGATTGTTTTCTTCTGCAGACCTTGAGTAAAAAAAAAAATCCCTTCTACAATTCATCTGCCAGAAATAGCAAGTTCTTTTCAGTTTTCAGCACTGAACATAATTGGGTCAACATAAAGTTTATACAAAATACTGACTTCAACAAAATACAAAGCACTTTCTTTATCTTTCAGAAACTGAATATACAAAGCAATTTTTTCCAAAATATTTTCATAGGCAAAGGATTAAAAACGATTTTAATTATACACATATGGTCACAATTTTGCCTTAAAAAGATTGTTGGGAAATGTACATAAGGCCGCTTGTAAATGTACATCGTGTTACTGTTACAATGTCTTATGTCCAGAGGAAAAATGTTATCATACAGATTTGCTCTTACTTGGGAGTAGGCTATTCAAAAATACAGTACTCTTCTGTACAAAGAAAAAAGTCACATCACATTTAAAGATGGAAAAAGCATTGGCCTCTGTGGTAATCAATCTCAGTCCAATACTTTCTATTCATTATGCACAATACCCTGACTTCAATTGAAAGTGATCCAGATCCTAGCATGTCCATTATTAACAGAGTCAACAACTAAGTTATAAAACAAAGTGTTTCCCACAATAATAAAAAGAAAGCTGGTTCATACTTCTGAAACCATATAAAGATAAAAAATTTGTAAAAATCACTCTCAATTCGGAGAAATAAATTTACATATACAACACTATATTGCCAGGTTAAAGAGGGCAGGGATGGAAATGTACACTAAGATGCAAATGTTCCCCAAAGAGAGAGAACAGATTCCATTTACAGCATGAAGGTTTACAAATGTACACCTGTACAACCAAGGAGAGTCACTATGAAATTAGCAAGGCTTTCATAACAAACACTGAAACAAGATCTGCTTTCAAATTGTAAACGTACATCTACCCCTACACACACAATGCAGTTATTTATAGGAAGGGGAAAAAAAGCTCTCTGAATATGCAATCATGCGTAAATGCTGAGCTATCGGTTCACTTCTCAGTGGCCTCTCTCACATCTATCGGGCTCCTACTTTATGTATCTACTATGAAAACGCAGAATAAACCAACACTTCCTCAACAGTCTAGTAATTCTATAATTAGAACAAAATATAAATTTCCATCCATTCTTGTTGCAAACCAAATTGAAAAGTTAGTATGAAATTTAACTTTTCATTCAGTGCAGTTTTAACTGAATGGAAGTGCCACCATGATTTTGTTTCTAACTCATTACAATTATAAGTATATACAATTCTGTACATTGTCAGGGACATTATAGGGCAGTAATTTTATTAAAACCACATCCACTGTAAATAATGTTATCTCAAATCATTTTATTCTTTTCTGTCTTTCTGAGTTTTTCTTTGCATGATAGTTTGTGAATTACCAAAATACAACTTAACTTTCTTTTTAAAATATTAATAATATTTATGCAGTTGATTGTTAATCTGTTATAAAAGGCTTCACACAAAGGAAAAAAATAAGAACTATAATTCTATATACATCTCTATAAACCTGTTGTGCTATGGGGTTGTAGACCTACCAGACTGCAAGCCAGTTTATTAAAATATTGTACTTTTCCCTTTAAAAACTATTTTTTGTGACTTTACAAGGTATAAATTTACAAAATATGTGACAACTTTTTTTCCTTCTTTTTTTTTTGTGGGGGGGACACAGTTACATCATATACAGGCATTCTGTGCTTCACCAGAAATCCAATCTGATAGGTCTCCACTCAGGGCTGAATATAATTTATAATTCACCACCCCCACCCCCTAAATATACACAAGAACCTTAAAAATTTACAAATGGATGAAGAAAGTCAATAAATAGTTTTGCTTTAAAAAAAAAATCAAAGATTCATAGTTGAATTGTGTTTTGATAATTCACAAAGAAAACCCATTCTTTGAACATGGTTAAATCATCTTCTCCTTTGTCCTTACAGCATTCCATTTGGTGGTCCTCCAATAGGCCCTAGATCTGGGCTGTTTTTCAAATAGTATTTTTCCAACTTGGCCAGTATATGCTTCCCATATGTGTATTTGCGAAGAGTAGTAATGTGAGGTCGAATCTGTAAAATAAATAATCTTGTAAAAAAAAAATCTAAGTTATTATAGTTTCTGGTTTTTAAAAGAGTGTGTGTGTGTCACACATGCAGTCACAGTATGTAGAGGTCAGAAGACAACTTGATTCCCACTATGTAGGTCCTGGAGATTGAACTCAGGTCTTCAGGCTTGGTGACATGTAAGTTTATCTACCTTGCCCAGTTTCTGATTTAAAAATAGCTCCTTAGCCATAAAAGTCTCTCGAAAATGTTTAAAAGGGCATTTACACACTCTTTTTGTCCAATGAATAAACAAGACACTGTCGTGTCATATGCAGACAAGGGACGCTCTATGCTCTTCAAACTTATACTGCTCCTTTCCAGTTAGACCTGCAGTGAATACAGTAACTGTCATGGACGAGATGGGCCCTTTTCTTACCCAGATACAAAGTTAAGATTCCTGGCAATGTCTAGGAAATCATCCTATAAAAATATTTTACCCATGTGCTTTAACTGTTTTCTACTCTGGAGAAATAATCCTATGAAAGTCTGTGTACAATAAAAAGTCACAGATGGAGTTCCTGATCATGGTGTTACCTTGTGCATGATTATCTTTCTCTGAGCAGGCTCGGCCATATCAATCATCTTCTGAACTACATAGTTGGCATACTGATCCTTCATCATGGTGTATAAGGCACTGTGAGGACCATCATTCTGACAGCAGACCTCATCAATCAGTAAAGCTCTCTCAGCACGGGAGGCATGAGTGACACACTTTTCTACTACATTGCTAAAAATTAAAGGCATACACACAGAAACTTTGTTAGTTTTTTTGACAGCCATTTTTCCTTTTCAATTTGTTCCAACTACTAGAAAGCAAATGACAAAATCTCACTTTGTAATCACTTTTAAAACAGAAATTGGTACTGTAGCCCACAATGTGACACCCATAAACTTCACTCTGGGCCTGTTAGAAAAGTACATAGAAGCCGGGCAGTAGTGGCACATGCCTTTAATCCCAGCACTTGGGAGGCAGAGGCAGGTAGATTTCTGAGTTCGAGACCAGCATGGTCTACAGAGTAAGTTCCAGGACAGCCAGGGCTACCCAGAGAAACCCTGTTTCAGGGGGAAAAAAATACATAGAAGGAACTGGAAGAACTAACTATTGCAATACCTGGCAAATTTGTGTTGACTCAGGGATAAGACCTTTCCTCTGATTTCAGAAACAATTTTGCTCTTATCTTCAGGTCGACCATGTTCCAGTACATGCTGAATAACATAATTGCCATACTGATCCTATGACAGACATTTAAAAATTACTTTCCATCTTTAAGAATAATGACTAAGAAAAAATGTAAATCAACTATCTAAAATTCTAGAAGAATCAAGAGAATAAATTTTCTTCACCAATTTTCCAGCTTAACAACAAATTACATTTCTTAAAAAAAAAAAAAAAAACCCTCAGAATACAGACACCTCAAATTATTAGGGGACTTATACCTGTACCAACTGTTCTGTGTGTTGGTGAAGTTCTTCTAAGATGGGTAAGGTCTGCTCTGCGGTGCAGTGCTCTAAGATACGCTGAATGACTCTGCAGCCATAAGGATGGGTTGAAAGCACAAATACCTTGAAATAAATAGAAGGATAGGAAATGTACATTTCCTGTTACTTTTGAATCACTGTATGAGACAGAGAAATGACGACACAATAACCCAGTTTAAACTGGTCAAGTGGTAGATCCGTATCTAACATAATCTGAATGTTTGCATCTTGCAGCACTTGTGATAGAGGTCAGAGACCAACCTGGGGAAGTGTGTTTTTCTTTTCACCATGTGGGACCTGGGGAAATCAAACTCAGGTCATTAGGCTTCATGGCACTTCTTTTACTTCTGAGCCATCTAGATGGCCTAAAGATAATTTTAATCAAAAGGGAATCTAATGAGCAAGGGATGTAGTTCATCTGCCTAATTTGTATAAGGGCCAGGTCAGGACAACAGGCCAAACAACACAATAAAAAGAACCTAGCCATAGGGGAGAGTGGACCGACAATAGTATGAATGGATGGATTTGGGAGAGGTTAGCTGAGCAGTGTGACTGGCGCTATTAACCATTGGGGGTTTAGTACTGATTGGTAGTTATTTTGCTTTGTAAACATAGTTTTATGTTTCTTTTCCTCCTTGGGATCATGGAAAACAAATTTGTAATTACTTTTATCTAATGACTTCTTTACTAAGGAGGCCCACATTCCAATGGACAATCAGTTTTTTGAGACAGGTCCCACAGATTTGGTTCTCAGACATGACACCTAGCTGAGAATGACACTGACCTTTCTTCCAATGCCCTTGCTTCCATCTCCCAGGTGCTTGAGATTTACAGGTGTGTTCAGCTGCACATGACTTACATTTACTATTTTCTGTTTTGTTTTGTTTTTTTAAAGATATTTTATGTAAGTACACTGTTGCTGTCTTTAGACACACCAGAAGAGGGCATCATATCACATTGCAGATGGTTGTGAGCCACCATGTAGTTGCTGGGAATTGAACTCAGGACCTTTGGAAGAGCAGTCAGTGCTCTTAACCACTGAGCCACCTCTCCAGCCCCGATTTTCTGTTTTTAATAAAGTGCCAGGTATAAGCTTGTACTTAAAAGAATGCTAATATTTAAATTATAATTTGCTCTGCTAAGAAAATTAATGCTAAAAATCAATCTTACTTGTCCTTTGAAAGCATCAATGATGAACTGCAGCGACTGTGGCTGAACACATTCAATACATTTTTGTACGACATGGTTTCCATTCTGATCTTTCACACATTTAAGTACGTGACCATCTAGTTCCTTGACCATTTCACTCTGCAAAAGATATTCAACTATTTCACCAAAAAATTCAATTAAATTAAAAATATTTATATGCAACAAAGTTAAAATATTGACACAGAACTAAGTATACTCAAAACTATTTCCCAGTTTTGTTTTAGTATATAGAAATTTAGAACCCATTCAAAATAAAAATTATTAAAGCACATCACTGGATAGTTATGTCTATGACACATGCTGACATAAACCAGTGATGTTGAATTTATCATATATAAACTACAATTTTCACTGTGCACATGTTTTGCAACTATCTTTTTATTATTGTCTTCCCCTACCCCCAACCCAGGGCCTTGTGATGTACCGCTGAGCTAAATCCCCAACTCCACAACTATCTTTTTAATTTTAATTACTGAATGACATTTTTTTGTTTACTGTCTTATTAGAACAGAAAATTACTACTTTGAAGAAATGGGTACTAATTGCATTTAGAAATACAATCTAAAGGTATTGTAAAGGACTCAGTTACACTCTAACATAATTATGGAGGAATCCTGCTAAGTGAACCTACAACACAGATTTATGCTGACATAATAAATTACAAAATTAACTTATCAAATCTAAATAATATACTTTAGAAATAACTTACATTATAAATCTATTTATAATATATTTAAGAATTTAAGAATTATTTATTAACTAGTTCTCATTAAGATGGTCTCAGTCTCTTTTCTTTCTAGACACCTAAGACCCAGCTATGGAAAGGCTATTCTACTTTTGATACCAATGCAGAGATGTTTTTAAAGCTTTGAGTAATCAAATTTGTTGGTTTTCTCCACTGTGACATATTTCAATGACTCTAAAACTAAATATTTCATCTGCAGGAATAATGGAGTTTTCCTATAGATTTTTTTGTTTTGTTTTGTTTTTTGGACTTGGTTTTTTCAAGACAGGGTTTCTCTTATAGCCTTGGCTGTCCTGGAACTCACTCTGTAGACCAGGCTGGCCTCGAATTCAGAAATCCACCTGCCTCTGCCTCCCAGAGTGCTGGGATTACAGGCGTGTGCCACCACTGCCTGGCCCTACAGATTTTTAATTTTGTGATTAAAGCATGTGTGCGTGCACACCCCTACCACCTCCTCTTCGCTGGCTAGTTTTATGTCAACTTGACACAAACTACAGTATTTTGGCAGAGGGAACCTCAACTGAGAAAATGTTCCCATCAGATTGACCTGTGAGAAAGCCTGTGGTGCCTTTTCTTAATTAGTGATGGATGTGAAAGGGTCCATAATCACTGTGGGAGGTGCGGCTCCGAGTCAGGTGGTCCTGTTGGATGCTGTGGGAACACAGGCTGAACAAACCATGGAGAGCAATAGGGTGAGCAGCATCCTCCCACCATCTCTGTATCAGCTCCTGCCCTCACCTCCAACGTGTGAGTGAGTGAAGAAGTAAACCCTTCCACCCTCAGTTGCTTTTGGTCATGGTGTTTTATCACAGCAATAAAAATCAACTATGACATCCTCGTCCCTGTTTTTAAACTGTATAATTTACTTTTATTGTAACAGTCAAAAATGACTTTCTAAATTATTACCATAAATTTAAGAATAAATAATCTATTTTGTTCAATTATATACCCATGTAATCTATGAACACATAAAATAAGTTCATACTGAAAGTAAGCTTAAGATCACACAAGAACCTACTAAACAATTAGTGTGCCACATAGCATATTAAAAATTTAGTAAATGAACATTTATTCTTATATCTTACTCTCAATACTGTTATCTATGTCAAATTATTTTAAAGATTAGATTCATAACTTAAATATTCAGACCATCATTCAAAACATATGTATTTCTTTTCTTTCAAATCAGTATATATGTTTTCCAAAAAATGTATGTGTGTTTCTGTGTGAGACTTGCCACATGTGCTTGTGTCTGAACTGAACTTGAGTCCTCTGTTACACCAGCATGTGCTCTTTCCAGCCAGCACCAAAGAAGTCAATCTTGTTAGAAGAAATATTAGGGTTCTTCATTGGTTAGACTCTTTATATATAAATGGTATATACACACATGTATGATATACTAACTGGAATACAAGAATGCTATTTAAAATTCTTAAAATAGAAATATTAGGTAGACCCCCTCAAATAAACACTAGAGCAGTGAAGAGCATGTTGAAACTGCATATACAAGGTAGTGATAGCAAAGACGCATCATTTGGCATTTTATCGGCCAAATGTAGGTACTCATTACATTGAGAGGCAGTGAATGGATCAAAGGTCTGCTTTAGAAAATTTAAATAACAATGAGCTGTTTTAGATACACTTTATAAAAAGATCTTAAGTCACTAGTAGAAATGCTTAGGTCATTTTTCCTCAAGATTTTAAGGTAAAAGAAATTTTAAATTAAATATTACAGAATTTTTCTCTCAACTTACAATTACCTGCTGATCAGAAGAAATAGATTCTAATGCTTTTTGAATGACACGGCAGCCATACATCTGCAAGGCTAATGGTAGAACATGACCACGAATACGAGTAGCCAGGGCTAATTTCTGATCCAAACTTCCAAACTGAAATAAGAAATGAACATGACAGCACTTTGCAGTTACAAAGCTCATCAAATAGTATATTGGTTCCTGAAAAATGACTGTTGCCCAACTTTAGAGCTATTTGCTAGTAAAACTGAAGGAGTATACGAACCATAAATGTACCTACCTCAAAAAACTTCTGTATAACATAGTTTCCAAAAACATCTGTCATTAACTGATAGGCTGCCTGTAGAATTTCATTAAATACCATCTGTCGTTCAGCTGGAGTAGCTCTCTCTAGCTTTTGCTGTATGAATCTATATGGGAAAAAAATTAAAAATCATCTGCATTCCCCATCTTTTGTGTGTAAAAAGGATCTTGTGATATAGGTCAGGCTGACCTAAAATTCACTATGTGCCACTTCCATAAGCAAAATTAAAACTTTTTCTTTTATCCTTTCAGAGAGAGAGAGAGAGAGAGAGAGAGAGAGAGACAGAGACAGTCAGACACAGACAGACTCACCACATAGCCCAGGGAGAAACATTTAGATTCCTTTCTTTTTAAAGGTATCTGTGTTCAAAAGAAACAGCATACGTAACGAACCATAACCACCTACCTGGAGCCATGCTGGTCTTGAGAAAATTCGACTATATGTCCAATTAAGTCTCTGAGCTGAAGGTTGGGGAAGCGGTTGTTCCTGAAATCTTCCAATAATCTACTGCGGCCAGAGGGCATGATATCAGATCTGTTATAGCGGAGCCGAGAAGGAGGAAAGAGCTGGCTGCTGGAGCTAAACAGACTGGAAGTGCTTGAAGCACTTCGGTATTTTGCTTCTGCTCCAGGTGCTGCAGAGATATACCGACCACTACCATTTGTCAGTCCTCCTACAACAAAGCAGCTGTGGTCAGCAAATAGTTCTGACAAGTTATTCCACAGACAAAAGTTATATAACTATAAATTTAGTCAAATAAGCTTCAACAAAGCTCTCCATTGTATTAACAGGCAAGTTATAATTAGCTAGTAAAACACAGATCTAGAGCATGGGAATGGTTTAAATTTCAATTGCAGCCTTAGGAAGTAGCTCAGTGGTAGAGTGTCTGGCCTAAAACACTCAAGGCCCAATACCACAGAAAAAAGTCCATTTACAGTATAATGGAGTAATATTGAGAGCTAAATCTGTACTTTTGGGGAAGACATCGAAAATATATTATCAGATATACTTTGAGGTAAAGACAAGTCATTTTTAGTCAATCTTTTTAATGTTTGAAACTTTTTAAAACTCATGGTATATATAATTAATATGTTTTGTTTAAACTTGAAAATGTTTTATTAAAAATATTTCCCATAAAATCCTATTATTTTTTAAATAAGGAATGGTGGTATAAGTTATTCCTATAACCATAAGCCTCCAACGTGTTTATTCCATACAAGAAAATGAAAGGTAGCTAACAGAGACAAACTTAAATGAGGAAATTGCTTCTATTATGAATAACAGCTAAAGTACTTGACAGTGTCCTTTTAAAACAGAAAAATGTAAATATGATTATAAAATGCAGATTTAGTAGTTTACAAAAACAATAACCTTCATCAGCTGTACTTAAACTAATTGTACACACAGTAGTGCCACATAGTCAGTCCAGGCCACAGTATAGAGATGATCCCAATACCAATGCAAAGACAGAGTCCAAAGGAAACAAAAAGGACTGGGAACATGAAGTTTAATGCTGCAGTTAGAGCATTCTCTTTCTTCTTCGACCTTTAGCATCTATTCTAACTTATTTTTCTGTTAAATTTCCCATTGTACAGTGCAGCAAACATTTATACGAATCATTAACCCTTTGTTAAGTATCACCAAACTACATGATATCCTGCATATCAGATATTTATAACTCATAACAGTAGCAAAATTACAGTTATGAAGGAGCAACAAAATAACTTTATGGCTGGGGGACACTACAGCATGAGGAACTGTATTAAAGGGTGGCAGCATTCGAAGGGCTGAGAACCACTGACCTAATATTCTTAGGGAGAAACCCATGTGTTGACTTGATGGTGGCAGACTGGAGTTTGGTATCTTCCACCCACAGAAAATTGAATTAACTACCAGAAGATCAAAGAGGGTAAAGAAAAGGTTACCTTATGAAACCTTCAGAGTATGGGCAAATCTACACATTTAGTTTGGACCTCTAGTCTTCAGACCATTTATGTTCTGTGAAATCAACTAGCTGTTCATTCATTGACTGGGAATACTGAGCATTACTATGCTTAAACGCTGAGTATATGACCTACCTCAGTGTGAATGATAGGACAATAAAACATAGGACTGTTACTTCAATCTGTTAAAGATGCAATAATACAGTATTCCCAGATTAAGGATCCAAATGCATTGTTTTTCACATTATTTAAAAATTCTGTATATACACATACTAAAATCTTTCTATATTGCTCTACACTGGCAACATTATTTTATGTTCTTTCTAACAATGTCATAGATATCATCATTTTAGTAACACTGCAACACAAATATAGGCCTGAAAAGCTAATAACTTAAACAAGAAAGCACACCTACTAATTAGTCATGCTGAATAATTAAAGTTTTCAGAAGTGCTCTGCTACATTTCAAGAAAACATTTAATATTGTAAGCTTGGGAAATGACTAACACTATTAAAAAAGATATAAACTATTATATTTAAAATTTCAATTATAGTTCCACATAAACATTTTTTGTTGGAGAAAAGAAAAGTTCTGCATGTTTAAATACTGAAGTGAACCTAGCAAGAAGTATAACTTTGTCCACCATCTTAATAATAGGCTATTATAAAAGAACTAATGGAACAATTCTGTCACATTAATGGAAAATTAAATGGGAATATACACAGACACTGGGTAACGGTAGAACAGAAAACCAGCCACATAATAAGTAACTGATTATTTTTAATGTTTTTGATTCTTTTCTAAAAGTAGTTTAGACAGCAGATAGTCTCTAATGCTTGAATTAAATAAATAAATGGGTGTATGATATCATTACCTACTACACATGGTATTTATAACCGCCCTCCCACAGACTAGGTTTTAACATACAACCCATACAGGCTTCATTCTTCAGACTAGTATTATATTATTTTCTCAAAAACTTACCGTGCTAACTCCATTACTCCATCAAAAAGGAGTGGTTCTGTATGGTTTTAAAAAACTGCTTGGATTTTACATCTTCCATGAAAACTAACTCCTTCTAAGATAATGAACACAAGAACACTCTGAAAACTTATTTACCCATTCCTCATTAAAAGGATCAGCAGAGTAAATTTCTACTAGATAAGTATTAATACATGAATAAAGGTTACTTCATTTTTTTCTAATTTATTTTGACTTCTTGACTAAATCCTCTTGCCATAGTTTAAAAAAAAAAAAAAAGAAGACATTAAGGTGCATCTGTTATTTCTTTTCAAATATTCCTAATAAGATTTCATGGCTAGTGGCCTTAAAATTTTTTAAAAGCTTATTTATTTTCCTGGGTGTGAGTAATTTTCCTGCATTTATGCATGTGTAGCACATACATGCCTATGCCCTCAGGGGTCAGAAGAGGGCATCAATCCCTTGGAACAAGAGTGACACATGATAGTAAGGTAGATACTGGGAACTGAAATCGTCCTCTCCACTAGCACTTATGTGCTTTTAACCAATGAGCCACCTCTCCGGCAATTCAGTTACCTTTCTTGATTGAGGTTAGGAAATTATGGGAGTTGAGATTTTTCTTTTTAAAGCCATGATTATTATCAAGTATTTAGTAGCATCAAAGTTTGTTCCATAAGTTATGAATATAAATTGTATTTTGAGCACACAAAGCACATTTATTTTCTCCCTTAGTGTTATTAAGTGGTGGTACTGAACTGAACTGGAGATAGTATTGAGAAAGATGTACCAAGCTTAGAAGACTCTTTAAAAAAAGATAATAACCAACTATACACATACAATACAGAGCAAAAAACCCACAACTGACCCAAAACCAAAACAAAACAAAACCGTTGACCTGTAGTACAATAATTATATACATACCAAAAAAAAAAAAAAAAAAAAAAAAAAAAAAAAAAAAGAAATCTGAAATCCACAACTTTTTGAGAGCCAATCTGCTACAATAAACTGTTGCTCAGGCTGGCCTTGAACTTCCTAATCTTCCTGCCTAAATGCTAGGATCACAAGAGTATGACAGACTCCACACACTCAGCCAAGTTTAACATTTCTTCAAGTTATAGAAATAACTTTCTTATTTGTATCTATTAGGAAAAATAAACCTAAAAAAACAATCCTAACTACAAACCTGCTAGCAACAAATTTAATATAAAAACTATAAAAGAAAGCTATTGTTTCTACAGGAGAGAATTACTACCTTCCTACAGAAATCAATTATTCAATGAAGGCAACAAGGCCACAAATAATAAACCTGATGATGGTGGACAAAGGCTGGGATTCTTTTCAGCCAGAGTATATCACATTAAGTATTTAACACCAGATAAATTTAAAATATTCACAACTTTTCTTAGGTCCTGTATCAAATTCTTATCTACCAAAAAAAAAAAAAAAAAAAAAAATCACAAACCACACCAAACCAAATTTAAAGCAGTAATTAATAAACAACATGAAAGACAGACACTTAGTAAGCAATTCATCTTAGTATGAATTAAGTTGCTCAATTATGAATATTTGTAAAGCCATGAAGACCTTTATCAAGTAATAATTTTAAAATGAGCAATAAATCATTTTAAGACATTGTATTGAAATGAACTATAATTTAGTCAACTAGCGAGCAAAAAGTCTAAAGACAACACTAAACAAATTCACTTTCTCTATCAAGTTACAATATATTTAAGTTAAAATTTGCTATTTGTATTTATTATTATATAAATATTTAAGATTCTAAAGTTGTAGAATAAGATCCTTTTGACTTATCCACACATATATTACAAAAGAATCCTTTGAGAAGTATATGAGTAAACCATACAGTCATGGTCAAAAAATTGTTTTGTCTCTTATTTTATGACTAAAAACTAACCAGTTCATTTTTAAAATGGTGTGGTGTGTGTGAAACAAGAATCAAAGCTCATTGCCCTCATTCAGACATATACAATTGCTCCAGGGCAACTCACTGATAAGACCATCTTTTCATATATTAGAGTAGCAACTATGGTCATGAATAAGGTTATTAAATGAGCATATCTATTTCTGGGTACTCTTATTTGTCTATGATAATGTCAAAAATTCTAGTTACTATGACTGTTTAAGTTTTGGTACTTGATAGTATGAAGTTCTTTTTAAGTGTACTTCTAAACTATTTAAGTATTCTTGGTTATACTTTTCCAATTAGATTTTCAAAATCAGTTAATAAATTTGTTCCATAAAACCTGAAAAAAAACCAAACAAAAACAAACAAACAAACAAAAAACCCCTCAATACATTAAATGTACCCATTTAGTAGAAGAAACTTGGTACCTTTGTAATACCAAACCACAAAAAGTGCAAAAATAACATGAAATGGGAAGAGGAACAATGGAAAAAGAGTAAAATAGTAAAGTAGTAGTAAATGATCATAATTAGGTCAGCAATGCTGGAAAAGTCAAATTTAACACAAATGCTCTCTTCTATAAAATATTCTAAGGGTGAGCCGGGCGGTGGTGGCGCACACCTGTAATCCCAGCACTCTGGGAGGCAGAGGCAGGCGGATTTCCGAGTTCGAGGCCAGCCTGGTCTCCAGAGTGAGTTCCAGGACAGCCAGGGCTACACAGAGAAACCCTGTCTCGAAAAAACCAAAGCCAAAAAAAAAAGGCCAAAAAAAAAAAAAATTCTAAGGGTGAACATGCATTTTAAAACAAAAATTCCCTCCTCCTCTTAAAAATGTATTGATTCAGAGTTAAGGTCAATGGAACATAGAAAAAAGGGTGAAACTACATGAGGAAAGACGATAGCTGACAAAGTTAAAGGTTTATATGAAAATCCAAGGGATCTTTGAGCTAAATATCAAGTATGCCCTTGGAGGCAAACTATAACAAAGAATTAATTTTTTTCATGATACCCCTTTTTCATATAGGAACTAGAAAATGCAGGGAGTACTGTGTTATGAAAGCGTAGCTTCTGCTACAGGATACTTACTACCAATCAGTTATAAACCTATTTCCAAACTCTTCACTTCCCCAAGTCTATACAACTGTATTCCTCATCTAAATGTTTAAGGCTTATGTTTTTTCAAATTTTAGAGTATTTACGTAAACGGAGTTCAATGTTAAGTACCCTTAGGCTGATAATCTGAATGGAAATGTTCCAATAAGAGAGACTTGTGTCCAGTGGAAGATTCAAGTTTCAGTAAGATGCCCGTCTTGTACTAATTAAACATGTTCCTTGAATGATCTACTGTCAAAGTAGATCAGTCAAGTACTCTGTCTTAAGTCTGTGATCATCTTAACTAAATTAATTGAAGAAAACATTCACAAACATTGGAACCAATGAGATGTTTAAAGGGTTCGATGCTTAATTTTCACTGTCAGTTTTATTAGATTTGGAAATCAAATAGGAGACAGACCTCAAGGCTTATCTGTAAGGGTATTTCCAGGGAGGTTTATCTGAGGAAAACTATCTCTGATGTGGTCAGCACCATTCTACATCCTGGGTTTCCAGAATGAACAAAAGGGAATGCAATACTAGCATTACTAGTCATGTCTCTCTGTAGCCTGACTCTGCAGTCAGCTATCCAACTACCAAGATGCCATGACTCCCATGCTATAATGGATTATATGTTTAAGCCACGAGTAAAAATACACTCTTTCCCCTTATTGCTTCTGTTGGCAATCTGATTATAGCTATGAGAAAATAACTAAATAAAAAAGATAATGAACAAAAAAATTATAAGGACAAAAGTAAAACCATTCAGCCTTAAAACCAGTACAACCAAATCTCAATAAATTTTTATGTGCAGCCATGTGTGGTAGTGTACACCTTTACTCCCAGTACTCAAGAGGCAGAGACTGAACTCTGAGTTCCAGGCTGCTAGAATCACATAGTGGTTTTTTTTGTTGTTGTTGTTGTTTTGTTTTGCTTTTTTTTTTTGATTTTTGGATTTTGGTTGTTTTTCGAGACAGGGTTTCTCTGTATAGCCCTGGCTGTCCTCGAACTCAAAAATCCGCCTGCCTCTGCCTCGCAAGTGCTGGGATTACAGGCGTGCGCCACCACTGCCCAGCCTCACATAGTGCTAAGATCCTGTTATAAAAACAAAATTTTATGCAGAAAGCCAATCATAAATTGTTCCACAAAACACAATTTTACAATCTCTTTACATTTAACCCTCTCATGAGGAAGACATCTTGCAGAGCTGCAACAGTACCTTATCACACATGAGAACTGATGTATGATCTTCTGAGAGCTGAGTGTGATGTCCTATAGCCTGTCTGTGAGCTGCCCATCTAAAGTTAGCAAATATTTCATGGAGAAGGTACATACTTGAACTTCGAAGGTACTTAGTCAATATCTCTCATGGAAATCTCAAGAATAACTAAATTGAGAAAGGAACCTTGAAGTCTATTAATATTATATTAAAAAAAAAAAAAAAAACCAAAACCTTAGGAAACAAGATCTTCAATATAATGTAAATATTACTTCCTGAAAGGCTAGTTAAAATACAGTACTCAAACACCTTTAAAAACTATATTCCGTTCCCTCTGTAAGAGCATAATAGAAAAGGAATAATATCACAGGTCAAAACTGTAGGCTGGCCTCAAGTCTTTCAGTTATGAGTCTTTTTCTTTGTTTTATGTATGCTTACTTTTTCTTTGTTTTAAATGAATTTATCATTGAACCAGGGTATGCCCACATTAAGGATGAAATGACAAATATAAAGGTGTTTTAGAGAAAAAAAATACTAACACTATTTAGTTAACACTTCAAAATATTTCATATTGGTTTTATGCTTTTATTAACAATCATACTTAGACATAAAAATGGAAGACAGTTTTACAACTAACTTGGCCATACTTGTTCACTCTTAACACATTTCCTCTAAGGAGAACCCGAGTAAGTCTGTCAAAGTCAGCAATTCTTAGCACATAACTACTAAATGTGTGTGTGCGTGTGGGGGAGCACTCTTGACAGTAAATAATGCCCCATTTTTAATATAAAATGTTCTGATTAGGAGAAAAAATAAATTCTAGAAATGTGTGATCCAGAGTTAATGTTTTCCTATTTACTTACTTATCAGAGCCACCTTACAATAAACTAGTATCACTGAGTTCAAAACTCATACTATATATTTTAATATCTCTTTTCTTGGGGGTGGAGGCACATATCTTGAGAATGTCATTTAGTCTACAAAACCAAGGAAGGCCATGCAAAATGGTGCTTTAAACCTAATAAGTCCCAAATTTATCTAAATATGAAGACCATAAGCATTAGGCAAATTAGAAATCACTAACATATTTTAAGTTTGTTTTCCCTCACCTAAAAAGTGGTGACATAGAATTGCTCTAAGGGGGCCAAGCACAGTACAACTTATGGTTTAAAACTGACAGTAACTAATTATTCTGAGAGTTAGAAAATAAAAGAATGAAGCATTATCCTAATCACTATAGGAATAACCTTTTAGAGTAACCTCATAAGTTATAAAGGAAAAATTATCATAGAGAATTTATAGATTAATAATATTAAAGCCACACCATTTTATAACCCCTGAAGAATATTTGAGGCAATGGCCATAAGGTGCTAAAAAACATCATGTAGACTAGATTGGCAATCTCACAAAGGAGAAACCCATGTTCCTCGGTTCAGTTTAACACAACAGAAGTACTCAGAATCGTACCTTACCAAAAGAAGCCCATCAGCATACTTATTACCTGACCAAGCTTCTAGAATAGAATTCCATTTACAGGAAATACCAAGAAGTAGGCATATGCTTACCACCACCATAGGGAAGCAAGCGGCAAACTCAAGAATGTGAGAAAGTCAACAGGACAATTTCTTTAACAAATGAATGAAAGAAAACAAGAAAAAAAAAGATGGGGAAACAACTATAAATGAAAAGACAATTAAACAAAAGCTTTTGTTTAACTGGACTGTGACGCAAATGACTGATATTTAAGCCAAACAAACAGATCAGTCGAGAAGAAATTAAAGTATGATAACAATGTTGTAGGTATAGTATTAGAGAAACCTGGTTTTATACTACATATTGAAAAGCTAAAACTATTTTTCATTCTTCTGAGCTCACTATATTAAAAAATATAGGTTCTAAATCTAAATTTTTTTTAGAAAAATATTCAAAATGTATGGACTAAAATAGTTTTCCAATTGAAGTGACTCTACCAAGTCTAACGATAATCTGATTAAATATTTACTCTTTGAAAAGGCCTTTTAACAAGCAGATTGTCATTTTGGGCAATTCCTGTGGGATTAGACAGCTAGCATAATCGAAAGGGGAGCTGAGGTTTACAGTCTCATCAAGACCATTGGGAATGCTGATCCCAAGAACCAATGACAACTATGATAGATGTACGTTGATTAGTTCAAATCCTGGTCAAGAATAACCGAGAATTTTAACCAATTCTTGTAATGAAGGGGGATTTACTTTTTTTGATATAGGGGCCTTGCTAAGTTTCCTGGCTAACGTTAATTTGGACCTTAGCCTCTGAAGTAGGTGGGATTACAAATACATGCTAATATGTCCTCACAGGGAAGAATTTTATGCAGGCCAAGTAAGATGATTTATATAAAATCAAATATGTAAATTCTACTTCCATAAAGTATTTTACATATCAGCAATCTTGACACTCACTCACAAAGAAATCTAATTCAATGATAGTTCAAAATCACTTTCTAAACAACCGAGGCAGCAAAAGTAGAAAGATCATCATTAATGTGAATGCAAATTCTAGATTAGACAGGCCTTAGTAGCAATACCCTGTTTAAAAAAAATACTTTTAATGTCACAAAGCATAGAAGCTTTGCATCGTGATTAAATCGTAAGCAGAGAATAGATTATTTTCATGAATATTATATAAAGAGTAAATTCATGAAACCTGAGTTATTTTCAATTTGGTGTGGAAACATTACTAGTAACATAACTAGACTAGGAGCTAACAAAAGAAGATATTATAGGTAAATTACTCATTACAATCAGAATGTGTTTGAGCATCTGATTTCCAATTAACGCTTTGGGTATAACAGTGCTAGGTTTAACACAGGACTCTTGTTCAGATGTGATTTCCCACCAATTGACCAAAATTCCTTCTCTAAACAATAAGGCCAAATTATTTACTGTCTAACAAAGAGAAAGACACATCCACACCGTAGTGCAATTACAAACACCTGAAGTGTCACATATATTCAATTTATTAACAAGTTATATAGAACAAGTCTATTTACACAGGCTCTAGGTAAACAAACACACACAGTAACAGTTAACAGAACCTGATCTGCAACTTACCTATGAAAAGATGACAGGACACAACAAATATAATTTTAACAAACACAAAACTAGCTGTCTGTCTGTCTTTAATTTGCTTTTGGGTTTTTGAGACAGGGTTTCTCTGTGAAGCTCTGACTGTCCTAGAACTAGCTCTGTAGACCAGGCTGGCCTGGAATGCAGATATCCACCTGCCTCTGCCTAAAAAAAAGGCATGTGCCACGACACCCAGCATTTTATGGTTCTTATGTCTCAAACTTCTAAATACATTTTCAAAGGCATGTCTTACCAAACAGCTCTTGTGACTAAGACAGTTGATAATAGAGGCTTAGGCTATAAACTGTAAGTTTGCTAAGTCTATGAACAGGGATGTAAGACAGACCTCAGGACCCTATCCAAATAGACTAACTGCTACATATTCAAAAGAGCAAATCTTCCAAAGAGCAAAATTTCAGAATTTGGGATGCATGACCAGAGTCTTTTATGTAGTCTGTTTATAATAATGTTACTTTTTAAAAATCACAAGGTATCTTAAATATTTCCAAGCAACAGAACCGTTCAGTTTCATCTGTACTTAAAAATAATCACAAAAATCCATAGCCTAATCTTTAATGGCAGAATTATTTGATAAGACAGGGATTTATATACAGCTAATAATGTCTCAAAATTCTTCAAAATATACTGTTTTCCTTATGGACAAATACTTCCTAGGAGAGGAATAAAGGATAAGCACCAATTTAATAATCGGGAAGTGAGGATAATTTTTAGGTAGAGATAGAAATAAAAGTTCTAAATGTTTCACCTTTAGGAATAGAACACACTCAAAACATTTTTCCCCCTTTAACATATTCAAAAGAGAAGTCTATCAATTTCTCTAATGCACACACATTAACTGATATTCTCTGATATAAGTTATAGTAAAATGGCCAATATTGTACTAAACTAAATTATTTACATCCCATTACTATATAACTAATATTTTCTTGTGGTGTGCAAAAACTTTTGACAGTAAAAATTTCTTTCACTATTATGTATATACTTGACTTTCAGATGTTCTAAAACACATAAATCAAAAGCACAGACAAGAAAACATACACCATTGTATGTCATAAAAAGAACATAAAATACAAAAGAGGGTCTTTACCTTACTGTACATTAGACCCTCACTTTGAATTTCAGGAAGTAGAACTTTTTCAAAAGGCTAGTATCTAAAAGCAAAAGCAATTTGGCATGTTTTATCCAACATTCAATATTTTACACATATTATAAACACACACACAAACACACATACATGTATACATACAAATAAAAAGGGTTTTGGGTTTTTTTTTACCTAAATGCAAACTGGATGAGGATCCATGTGATGAAAGTGATGGCGGTGGCGTAAGTGAATGTCCTGGAGTTTGGCTTGGCAGAGGCATGCCTATTGGACTTGGAGAGGAGGAAAATCCCAGACTATTGTAAAATGGTTGCCCTATGGGTGCTAGGCTGCTACTAGATCTTTTGTACAAGTCAGAGCTAGTAGATAGAGACTCTCTCCTTGTGGCACTACTACTTGCAGAACTGCCAACTGAAGAAGAAATAAAAAAAACCCTAATTACATACAGTGTTAACTGAATAAAACCTATCCCCAACCAACTCTTGCTGGGCAATAATAGAAGTGATCACAATAATTATTTTAGAAACATTATGGAGATGATAATTACTGTGATAACATATCAACTTATTAATCATAAAAGGGTATAAATGCACCCCAATAAATAAGCAATCCTTAACAGAGCAGCTATATGATTCATTATTTCACACATATTTTACCATCGACACATATAGTTACTGTGCTTTAATACCCTGGTATGATTTATAAACTCTGAATTGCAAAGTTGTCTGGTTTAGGTCATAAAAAAGATTAAATTCAAATAAGGTTTACTTTGGTATTATCCTGCTGTCTGGAACCTGTTGTTTTTTTAAGATTTCAACTCAATACCAAAAAAAAAAAAAAAAAGATTATATTAATAAATGGAATATTCATAAATTTCCCTCACCAGTCATATCTGACTTAGATTTTAGCTATGTTCAAAATGAAGCCCATATTGGCCCGAATATTACTAGCTGGCTGTGAAACACAAGCAGGAGCTAACTTCTCAGCATTGTTCATATAACTTTCTAAACAGAAAAGACCCAACCACCAAGCATTTTCTTGGAAAAGTAATGCCTCTCTTTACTGAACCACACTAAAAACTTTCTTACCCTTCAGGATCCTTCATTTTTTTTTTTTTTTTTCAAGATTCTAGGACTGGCCTCCTAAGCTCCTTATCCAAGTTAGAAGTTTCCCTAGCCCTCAGCTGGCTATGAATGTATGCTAGGAAACATAAGCTGGCTGTAAAGCAGCGTGCATGTGTACAGTCGAATCCTTTACTGAGCGCATAAAAGGGATGTCCCAAATTTTTATCTCAAGACTCATTTATAACCAATACTCTCAATTAAGTTTCCTTCTTATTTTAAAGTATCAGTCTCTTTTAACCAAATACCTTTCATTTAACATTTTTTTCACCTAAAAAAACTCCTTTCCCCAATAAGAACAAGCTCTATATTCGGACCAATATGGCAATTCTTTTCAAGGAATTGTAAAGTCTACTAAATCTTGGATTTTATATTGCAAGTCATATATAAGTAACTCATACATGTATATAATAAGTAGGTCATACCTAGTATGAATTAAAGAAAACAATTAGAAAACATAATAAGTAAACCAAGTTGAGCTTCTAACAGATAGAAACCATAATTACTCAGATTTGGTCAAATTCAAATACCTATAAAGAAAAGGGGGGTGGGGGTGATGACAACTGCACAGGCAAAAAATTATACTGCAATACTGACTTTCATAGCATCCAATGAGATTTCTAAAATACTGGCTATGTCTCATGGAACATTTCACATTTTAAGACCTTATATATGATAATTAGAATCGGCAAGGAAGCTATATGCACTTTGATAGTAAAACTAAATTAAGCCTTAATGTAATAAACCTTTTTGGTTTGGTGTCGTCAAAATGTCAGTGTGTGCTATATCAAATATGCTAATTTAAAAGGACACTGTCAAAGTGATTGCTTAAAGTATATATTACATATTATACTTATCTTAGACTCCATTTATTTTAATAAGCAATTTAACTGATAAGGAAGGTTACCAGCTCTTTTGAGAGCAGCAGCATTATCACTCCTTGGCCAAATAACCAAAAGAAACTGGTTGTGACACATGTAATATATTCCCCCAAAGAGTAATCAAGATAAGTCTTTAAAAAAAAAATTTCAGAAATGACTTCAAAATATAAAGAGGTTCTTTAAATTTTGTTTTGTCTGTAAATTACATGCAACATTGACAAACAATATGTACCTAAGATACTAATTAGGTAGACAAATGATGGAAGCACTACTCATTCATCAACTATGCATAAGACATTAAATCACAAACTTTCAATTAAAATGTCACTTTAGAGTTAACAGGTCATAGAAAGCATGATTTAATTGTTACATTAGAGTAGCTACCACTGCCTGGCATATTTGATACTACTTAAAAATAAAACTATCCTATCAGTAAGAAGAGCTATGTAAAAACAGACAACTATGTATTTTAGCTTCCACTTAGTATGCAATTGTGTGACAGGGCAGTAACAGGTTTAATGGTACAAATGTATACCACTTGAATGGACTCTCACAAAAAGTCAAAAAGAATGGAGAAGATGAAATTTATCTAGAGGCAGTTAAAAGTACCAAATGCAATGCCCCCTACTTTTTAATTATTAATTTTTTAATTTCATTTTTATATGATACTGGGAATTGAACCCAGGGTCTAACGCACACTAGACAACCACTCTAACCCTGAGCTATATCCCTAGTCCTAATGTTCCTAAAAGCAAGATAAAATGACTATTTCCTAGACCAGGCACCAGAATTCAGCATGTGATGCTTAAAAGTGAGTAAGGCATTAGTGCCTTAAGGTTAGGGGAAACTCCTAACTCTGAGATAGATGGGAATCTGAAGAACGATCTAGAATCTAGTATAATCTAGAAATCTGCACTAGAGCATCAATAGCATACATTAGAGAAAAGAATATGGAGTTTATCAAAGCTGTTTTTCCTCAAAGGATTGTAAGGGGAAAATAGCTGTAATTTAAAAACTACTTATGTCCAGAATGTTTATATTTTAAAGTGTATGTTCTATGAGTTTTGGTCAGAACATTTAGAATTCTTTCAGGACAATGTCTCAATTGGGTTAGAATTAAAGAATGAGTCTAATGGGAATGCATCATCTGGACATAAAAATAATCAACCCTAAAAGGAATGAACAAAGTAGAAAATTTAAAGGCCTGGGCAGGGGAGTTGGCTCAATGTCTAAGAGCACTGGCTGCTCTTCCAGGGGACACAGGTTTTAAACCAGCATCCATGTGATCGCTTACAACCAACTCCAGTTCCAGAGGATCTCACGCCCTCTTCTGGCCTTCAACTGCACACATGTAGTGCAAAGACATACATGCAGGCATAACACCCATACACATAAAATAAAAAATTTAAGAGAGCTAACACAAATACCAAATTCACCAGATTTACCCTACGCTATACTCATTATTTAAAAATACTGTTAGGAAAATAAAGCATTCCTTTATTATATTTCTTGAAATTGAAAGTGCTTTTGATGCCCTACAAGTTTATAGCTTTCTACAAAGATGAATATTAGGTCAGAAGAAACATCAGGAAAATGGCAAGTACCTGATAACTAGTAGTACCACATTAGTTTTGCCATTTTATTTCTTTTCTGGGAGGGAGACAGGGTCTCATGAAGCTAGGTTGGTCGCAAGTTCACTGCAGAGCCAAAGAAGAACCTGAACTTCTGATTCTTATAATTCTACCTCTTAAGAAATAAATTATAAACTTACATCACCACATCCAGTCTAGGCTGTGCTACAATCACACCTAGGGCTGTGTGCGCTCTAGGCAAGCACTCTACCAACTGAGCTACACCCCCCAGACCAAGTTTATCATTTTCCACATCGGGAAAAAATCTTAAGTGATAAGAAAACAAATGGAAAATGATTAGGGATTCTAAGCGTATTAAATATAAATGTTAAGGATTTTAGGAAAATCTGAAATCCCAATTCTTATCTGTGCTCTCTCGAAGGTTATCAATTACATATAAAGAACTAGAGTATACTGTCCTTACCTAATGTGAGGCTGTTAAAATTGTGATTCTTAATCCAAGTAAGAAACCATCTATTACATTACTTTTAACGGAAAAAGCTAAATTATTTAAGTATATTGATAGTTTCTTATGGAACTCTTTAGTGATTCAACATTTATTTAGATATTAGGCCAAATAAAGAAAACCATAATCAGCTACCCAAACCTAATTAAGACTGTATCATCCAATAATGACTATGGTTCTTTTTAGATTATCACTGGGGAAAGGGGGAGAATGGGCTTGCTGGAATGCGCTAAACATTTATAAATGCCTGAGAGAGATTGACAGGAATTTTGTAAAATTAAACTAGTGCCCCATACTTTATTACAATCCTACCTACACTATGTTATTACCGCTTGTCTTTATATTAAAAATTCATTCAAATACCTCAAGTACACTTAGCAAGGTACACTTGTTTTTAAACAAACTTACCTGAAGAGCCAAATCCACTGAGAGCTGAGCCTATAGCAGCTCCTAAAGAGCTACCACTTCCAAAGCCAAGAGACGCACTTCCAGGTTGGCCAGGTCCATGAGAAAATAAAGAGCTGCTCTGGGAGCTGTTAGTCAAAGAGCTGCTCCCATAAAATGAATTAGACTGCAGGTTAGTGCTCGGTTGCTGCTGCTGCTGCTGCTGCTGCGGTGGCTGAGTGCCAATTGGCCGAAACAGACCATTTGTGCTGCCTGTAAGACTATTTGCAGTTCCTCCAGCTGCTGCTGCTGCTGCTGCAAAATAATTTCAGATACTTCTTGAAACTATCCAGAAAAGTTATCTAAAAATCTCTAAAAATGTCAGCCATACTTACCAGCTTGTGCTGCTGCTGAACTAATTAATACAGGTGTCGGAGCCATTAATCGTACTGGAGCTCCAAGGCCAGTTCTTGCTCCAGGGCCAACCACTAAGGCACCAGTCTGATCATAATAGGCAGTTGGAGCTAGTACTTGATAGCCTAGGTAACATTAAATGAATACTTATTAATGAAAACACTTTACAACATAAAACATGAATTCATTTCCTTATATTTGTGTTTAGTCAATGATTTCATATTACTACTACTAAACCTTTGAAAACAGATGGAAAACCATATCTGAGGTATTTTTAAAATGTGTTTTTAAAAGGTAAACATTCTCTCAACAATTTTAAGGAGATGCTTTTATCAGTAATGTCTTTTACTGACAGATTATGAAAAGAGTTCTTTCCTTAAAACAGAAGCTATAGGCTACCAAGAACTAAGTAATAGAAAAACATCACTATTTGGTCAGTTATGAAGAGAGTGGCTGAAAAGACTAGAGAAAATAAATTAGAACACTATTAAAAAAAAAGGTTATCTAAATTTTAGATATTAGTATATTATCAATACATTCACTTAGAATTTCACTTGTAAGCATCACTTTAAAATCTAAATATGAGGGCTAGAGAAATGGCTCAGAGGCTAGGACCACTTGCTTTTCGTGCAAAGGACACAAATTCGGTTTTCAACACATATATGGCAGCTTATGACAAATTTCAAGGGATCCAGCATATACAGTTAGGCAAAAATACTCATACACACAAAATAAAAGAAATCTTAATTTTATTTAGCTTTTGAGACAGGGTTTCTCTGTGCAATGCTGACCTGGAACTCACTTCTCTGCCTTCCTAGTACTGGCATTTTTAAAAAGGTCTGGGAGGTAGATGCCAGCCTATCTACATAGTGGGTGCTAGAACAGCTACAGCTACACAGAGAGACCCTCCCCCAAATCTCAAACCCCTCCCCAAAAGTTTAAAAAAATTTAAAAAATATAATCTGAGCAGATAACTTAAGATCACTAAGAGTCTACTTGTAAAGACTCACAGTGGCCTCAGTTTTACTATAGGCTCGTATATGAGTCAGATAACATTTTTACATTTCTAAAAAATACCAGAAAGTGTAGTTCACCTTTAAGCAGTTCTTTTTCCTCAAGAGAATTCCTCTTCTGAACCGAAACTACACAAATGATTCATGTGACAACTTTGTTAGTTAACTTTGTTAATTTTCCCAAAGATGGTACATTAATAAGTATGGCTCCAAAGGCACAGGAAAAATCTTAACCGTGAGTAACATATTTTGGGGCAATAGAGTTTAACTCTCTCCTGGAACTCAGGTTGAGGTTTGCCTTTCACAGTGACAAGAGCTTGACAACTGTCTGAAAATGTATCAATAACCTCTTATGCTCTTAATAAACTTTAAAACACAGAACAAACCAAATTACACTAATGCACCAGTTCTGCATTTTATGACAACCACACAGAAGCAAAATCTTGGTAAAAGTACAATAGCAACGCGGCTTCAAATAAAGTCAAATTCAGTTCATGCAAATGAACTATGCTTAGATAAACCTTTTATCACTGAGAGTAACACTTTTAGATATATTTTATGTAAATTAGCAAATCCCAATGTAGGATTGTGAACAATATTAAATACTCAAAATATAGAGCCAGCCAACAGTTCATGTTGATGCACAACAATGGTCCTAAATTCAAGACTTAAATAGTACAAAAGCATTATGGTCCAGATGGCAAGAGGTCTCCCCAAGTAAAGCTTAATTCCTGCTTAGCCTGATAATCCTAAATTCTATCCTATAACCCATGTGTTACAAGCACAATTCTCCTTTAAGTTGTCTTCTGACCCCTACATACTTGTTCTCCATAAACAAACAAACAAACAAACAAACAAATAAATAAATAACTGGGTTTTTAAAAAGCATATTGTCTGGCTGGAGAGATGGCTCAGTGGTTAAGAGCACCGACTGCAGTTCTGAAGGTCCTGAGTTCAAACCCCAGCAACCACATGGTGGCTTACAACCATCTGTAATGAGATCTGGCACCCTCTTCTGGTGTGTCTGAAGACAGCTACAGTGTACTTAACATATAACAAAAAAGTGCACTGACTGCTCTTCCAGAGGTTCCAAGTTCAATTCCCAGCAACCACAGAGTGGCTCACAACCACTGTAATGGAATCCAACCTCCTCTTCTGGTCCATCTGAAGACAGCAACAGTATACTCATATACATAAAATAAATCTTTTTTTCTTTTTTTTTTTCTGGGGGGGGGGGATTTTTGGTTTTTTCGAGACAGGGTTTCTCTGTATAGCCCTGGCTGTCCTGAACTCACTCTGTAGAACAGGCTGGCCTCGAACTCAGAAATCTGCCTGTCTCTGCTTCCCAGAGTGCTGGGATCACAGGCATGCGCCAGCACTGCCTGGCTAAAATAAATCTTTAAAAAAAGTGTATTGTCTATAATATTTGCATTAAAAACTAAAGGCTACCCCTTAAAAAAATTGTAATGTCTGTAACACCTTCATGAAAAACTAAAGGCTATCCCATTTGGATACTGGGTTGCAAATACTCTTTACAAAAATAAAAACCCATACTTAAATAATATATATAATTCCCTGAGATCAATTTCCTGCAGGACTTGTGTTCATCTGACCCTGAAAAACTCCCTCAAAGGCATCCATTATTCTTCTGATAGCCACTACTCCTATCTAACTGTATTGTCAAGTTTATGTTCTCTTATCTTCATAATTTTATGTTCCTGAATTATCTTTGTAATAACCAATTTGCTACCATACCCCTCCTGAACACATTATAAAATGTTTAAAATGAAAAGCAAACTCTGAATATAGTCCACAAAGTGATCCACTTAGTCCCTGACCTTTTATCTAAATGGAGACATATATGTAGGGATAATCACTAGTATACTGTATGGCAGCATCACCTGTCAATAAAAAGCTGGCAGCCAATAATCTGAGGCAGAATTAGAAGGTGAAACATTTGGCAGGGAGATGAACTCTGAGAAATAGTCAGAGGGGATTCTGGCACCCAGGCTTGAAGGAAGTCAGACATCTGAAACTAAGGAGAGGTAACATATGGCAGACATATTAAATAAGTTACAAACTAGTGGGAACAAGCCTAGCTATGGCTCGGGCATTTTTAAATAAATGATAAGCCACTGAGCCGTTATTCAGGAACTGGGATATGGGTGGAAAAGCCCAAAGTTCCAAATAGCACCCAACATGGTAGGGATATATTCCACTAAACTTAGCTAAAAATCCAAACTTAGAACAAAAGATCCAGGTATTAGAAAAAGCCCCTGTTGGAAAGGCATGAAACAATTACTTCTTAGAGCAGTTTCCTAGCCAGGCAGAAGATACTCCTTTTAAAAGAGACCCAACCAGAGCCTTAGTACACTTCCCAGGTAGCAGAGGACTGAGCAACCTGGGCCAGAGAGAAATCAGTGAGGCTTGCCATGGCCTGGAGCCAGAATAGGCTCAGGGCCACCTGTTCAAAGTGGGTGGAAGTCATATGTGGGCTGCCCTCAGTTAAGGCCTGCTGGTCCCTTAGGTGGAGAGAAGGACCAGCAGGACTGGGTAGCCAGCAGCCTGTACAATGTACTAGTTAAATGGCAGTGAATGCCAGCTACAGACACGTGCAAACAAAGGGAAAAGCTTAAAAAAAAAAAAAAATCAACAGACTTGGTAAGATACTTGGGAAGTCCTTAAGGAGTGTTAGAGATTAAAATGAAAAATATTTTGTGTTAAAAAATAAAAAACAGGCCGGGCGGTGGTGGCGCACGCCTGTAATCCCAGCACTCTGGGAGGCAGAGGCAGGCGGATTTCTGAGTTCGAGGAGAGCCTGGTCTACAGAGTGAGTTCCAGGACAGCCAGGGCTACACAGAGAAACCCTGTCTCGAAAAAACCTAAATCCAAAAAATGAAAAACACAGTGACATAATACATCTGAATCCCATATGATTTTGTTTTGCTTACTGAAGTACAAATACTTATTTTTTTCATTAACAATTACAATTTTGATGTCCTTTTAAAAAGAGATCAGAATAAACAGACTTAGAAAAGGAAAGGACTGAGGAATGGATGAGATTAAAGGATACAGAACAGAGAGATTAAAGGATTATTTAAATCAGAATAAAGAATCTTCAGAAGACAAAAGCATAAGGGTAGTTCCAGATGAGAAAAATCCACAAAGGTTTCAGGAATTAGAATGAGATACTGCCGGGTGTGGTGGCGCACGCCCGTAATCCCAGCACTTGGGAGGCAGAGGCAGGCGGGATTTCTGAGTTCAAGGCCAGCCTGGACTACAGAGTGAGTTCCGGGACAGCCAGGGCTATACAAGAGAAACCCTGTCTCGAAAAACAAAACAAAACAAACAAACAGAATGAGATACAAATATACTGAGTTAAAAATATAGATTCTGGGCTGGAGAGATGGCTCAGCGGGTAAGAGCACTGACTGCTCTTCTGAAGGTCCTGAGTTCAAACCCCAGCAACCACATGGTGGCTTACAACCATCTGTAATGAGATCTGATGTCCTCTTCTGGAGTGTCTGAAGACAGCAACAGTGTACTTACATATAATAATAAATAAATCTTAAAAAAAAATACAGACTCTGTTTAATGAAGTCACCTTAGAACAATGTCATACAATAACTTATATATGCTTCATTTTGTAAAATTTGAAAACATAAAATATTTACATGTATTAATACATCATGTAGTTGATGCCAAGTTCAGAATTCCAAGAGGCTTCTGGCTTGAATTTTGAAAGGAATAATTCTGAGATGGCAAATTTATTAAGGTGTGGTGGCTATATTGGAGATGCCTTTACAGATCTGCTTGAACATAAGTATCCAATAAAATAGAACAGTTTTTTAAACATTATAGGATAAAAGATATTACAGATATATCTTACAATTGTACAGATTAAACAACCGTAAAAGGATCTAACTGGGACTGGAGAGATGGATGGATGGCTCAATTGTTAAGAGCACTAGCTGCTCTTCCAAAGGTCATGAGTTTAATTCTCAGCAACTAAATGGTGGCTCCAACCACCTGTAACTGGATCTGATGCCCTCTTCTGGGGCGTCAAGGGCAGTCAGCATACTCATATACATAAAATAAATAAATCTTAAAAAAAAAAAAAATCTAACTAAGCTTTAAAGGAAATAGAGAATAGAAGGGAGACATGGGATCTCCCAAAGATTAAATGCTTTATTAACTTTATTTCTTAAAGGTCAATTAAGACAGATAACACAGCTGCTGAAATACACAGGATTTTAGAAAGAACTGATGAATTAGATCCCTGTATGTATGTGATAACCTCAGAATGAAAACAAATGTGTTGCGCTGAGGAAGAGGTTTTGCCTGTTTTAATAGGGAAAAAAAAAAGCTGTGGATTCCACCAAAATTAGTAAAAATTAGATCTGACCGGAGCAGACCTCCTGAAGATCTTGGCAACAGAAACAAAGAAGAAACCAAGAAGAACAATAAAACAGATAAAGTATATTCACTGATCCCTTTATATGGAAACAGCTTTGTTTTTGTTTTTGAGACAGGGTTTCTCTGTGTAGCCCTGGCAGTCCTGGAACTCACTTTGTAGACCAGGCTGGCTTTGAACTCAGAAATCCGCCTGCCTCTGCTTCCCAGAGTGCTGGGATTACAGGTGTGCGCCACAACTGCCTGGCTGGGAACAGCTTTAAGACTGGCTAAAATTTGGATGTCTAAAAACAGGACTACAGCTATGCATAGCCTATAAATCTTGTTGGCTACAGAGTCCTCAAAACTTATCATGCCATCCTTTATTTGGCAAGGGTGAAAATTTATATTACAGTTTGGGTATGTAGTCTAAACAGACTTATAAAGTTTAATGCCTTTCCTCTAATCTGAACACGAAGAATTATCTTTAGCTGAATTATATATACACTGTACATCCTATACGTGTTAATGCAAAAATGAGTATTACCTTTGAAAAATTCTATATTTGCAAAACAAAAGCAACAGACACCAAAGAAGAGAAAGCAAAGCTAATCTAGGTTAATACATAAGGCTGTATAGGTCAACTGATGGTAACAAAAGAGAGACTGGATTCTGAAAGTATCTGTTGAGAAAGAATGCAAATGTGAGGATAAAGAGGAAGCTAAGTATTGCTTCTATTTTCTGATGTAAATTTTGTAATAGACAGAGTGTTAAAATGAAGCAAAGATTAAAATAAAAATGCAAACTTACTAAGCCCCTATTTCCCAATTTATTAACATGAGATTCTATTCTTTTCTTTCTAAAAACATGTATAGGTGTTGGGCTAGCATGTAAGTCTGTGTACCACATGTCTGCCACCATGGTACCAGTAATGCCAGGAGAGGGTGTTGGATGTCCTGGAACTCAAATTATATGGTAGTGAGATACTATGTTTGTACTGGGAATCAAACTGGAAACTCTAGAGAAGCAAACTGTTCTTTTAACCACTGACCCATCTTTCCAGCTTTTCCTGGCTTTAGTGATAGGTAAATTTCCCTGATATTGGTAATTTATGTGTGATGATCAATTTTAATTATTAACTTGACAATCTAGAATCAGCTGGGAGAATGTCATCTTAAAATGTGAGAGGTTGTCTTGCTACGTTTACTGAAGTGGAAAGATGCTGTGGTTCACACCAGAAACAGTTTAAAACAAACAAACAAAAAAAAACCTCACAAATAAACCAACAACAAAAAACCTTTGATAGTTGTGTTAAGAATTCTACTATATTGTCATTCCCAAAGCTGGATTTCTCAAAACAAAAATAACTGATTTCAAATATTAGTATCCAGATCTGAGGGGGGTTTGCTTTTTGAGATAGGATTTCTTTGCATAGCCCTGGCTGTCCTAAACTCATATTTTAGACCAGGCTGGCCTGAAACTCACTACCTTCACCTCCCAAATGCTGGGATCAAAGGCATATGCCATCACTACCCAGATGGATTCTGAGTTTTCAATAATATATTAATAAATAGTCAAAGCTTCAAAGATTCTGAGTTGGTGACTCCTCACTTAACATTTTAAATCACTTGAGCTTTCCCTATCCACCCTCAAAATCACCATCTCCCCCAAACTATAGTTATATATCAAACTACTTAAATACCTGGCATGCCTGCACCAAGACTCTGACCAAAAGCCAAAGTTGGGTTTGCAGCTGCAGCTGCTGCAAGTGAATCTGCCTGCTGCCCTTGCTGGCCCTGACTGGGAGTAATAGGACGCTGACCTGCTCCAGGACGAAGAACCTAGAAAGGACAAATGACTCAGTTAAAAGGAATATAGCAACAAATTCATCTTAGACAATTGTATGCATACATGTCAGAGTAAAATTTGGATTTTTTTTTTGGAAAATATAAATTTATCATGGAAAGTTACACCCTACTATTCCCCATTTAAAAGATCCAACTAAAGGGGAAATGGCTAAAGAGTTAAATTTAGTTTTTAAATATTTATCAAAATTTATTTATTTTCTAAGGCTAAACATTGAAACATACGAAGTTTAAGGGAATTCACCTTAAAATTACAAGGCTGTGATGTGAAGCCAAAAACCAACCAAAAAAAAAAAAAAAAAAAAAAAACAACTACCAAAAACCAAAACACACAAAAAAATTTTCAGAATGCAAGGGAAGTTTAGCATAAGAATAAGAACTCGTTTAAACATGAAACCTAAGTGTGAAAAATAACAAAGTAATTTCAAAATAAGGTTGAAAACTCTTAAAATAATAAAACAGAAGCATGATGAAATTAATAATATATTTTACAAATATCCAAGCAATTCCTGTAGAGCAGACTCATTCTAAGTGTACACACACAAGGTATAGGTTAAATAAAATTATTAAGTGATGCCATGATATGATATTCAAAAGCTAAGCTAAACAATACCTTCCACAGAACATCAATATGGCATTAGAATATATTAAAGAAAATTCATAGCAAAAACTACCTACCAAACAAGCAACAAGGTATTTAAGTTGCTTTATAGAAATACTATGAACACAGAAGACAGAATTCTCACTTAGCAACATTGTGTTTACATTTATCAAGATAATTTTATTTCAGGCCCTTTCAAAACTTGTCTCTGAAGGCACAGACTGGAGGTTCTCTGTGAGTTTGAGGTCCACCATGGCTTTATATAATAAAGCCCTGTGGAAAAAAACCCCACCTAATTAATTCTTAATTTGGAAAATTAAAAGTACTCTTTAGTGAAAATGTCTCATCTTTTCACGATTAACAATACACTTAAATATTTATTTCCTTTTACTAAACAAATGACACTATGTAACTACCGTCTGAAGACAAATGAAGGAACAAAACTCTTTGATACAGACATTAAGAATGTTTATTTTGAGCCAGGCAATTGTGGCTCACACCTTTAATCCCAGCACTTGGGAGGCAGAGGCAGAGGCAGAGGCAGGTGAATTTCTGAGTTCGAGGCCAGCCTGGTCTACAGAGTGAGTTCCAGGACAGCCAGGGCTATACAGAGAAACCCTGTCTCAAAAAAAAAAAAAAAAAAAAAAAAAGAAAAAAAAAGAAAAAGAAGAAAAAAGAAACAAGGCCTCACTACTCATGATGGTCTTGCCTCAGTTTTACAGTGGTGATGGGGATTACACTTACCACCACTTCAGGTATATTAGCAAATTTTAAGAAGCAATAAAAATAAGCTTATGGGGATGGTGAGATGACGCAACAGTTAAGCACTGGTTGCTTTTCCAGAAGTCCTGAGTTCAATTCCCAGAACTAACATGATGGTTTGTAATCATCTATAAAGTGGTCTAATGCCCCCGTATGGTATGCAAGTGTACATGCGGACAGAATATTCATATGATAAAAAAGAACATAATATAAAAAATAAGCTTTAAAATTACTTGACATTTGAAGTAAGCAAAATGATGAAAATAGGACACAGCAAACCATTTTTGCTTTAGGGTTTTTTGGTTTTTTCCTCGGGACAGCGTTCTGTGTAGCCCTGGCAGGCCTGGAATTAGCTCTATAGACCAGGTTGGCCTCAAACAGATTCAAACAATTTAGGAGGCAGGTAAGTGCTAGGATTAAATAAAGGTGTGTGCCACTACTGCCAGACCACACCAAACTTTTAAATGCTGATCAGAAAATTAAAACAAAAGTCAGTAAGCAGTTACATATCAACTATATATTTAGTACTATCATGCTATCTACTGAGGAAGTAGACACGTTTTAAATACCAGGAACTCAAAGAATCCTTTATTATTTCACAAAGAAAGACCTACCTGCTGCTGTCCAGGCTGAGCTTGTGATGCTGCTTGCTGATTGGCTGTGTTGCTTGCCGCGGCTGCAGCTTGTTGCTGAAATAAATTGGCTGGATACACCCCCCATGGAACGCCGTAATACTGAGGTGGAACTACTGCTGGACCTAAAGCCCACCAAAAGAAAAAAAGTCACTAAATTTTATATATGAGATCAGTTATTATTAAAGTGAAAAAGAAGACTTAAGAGCTGAGCATATCTATTATAATCTTTCTCCTTACACTTGCTATACCACACTCTTGCTAAAATTTAACTATTACTTTGTAAGAAAACTAGGGAACCAACTCACAGTATATGAATTTTAAGCCTTTAGTATTTTTTTTAATTGGATATTTTCTATATTTACATTTCACATGTTATCTCCTTTCCTGGCTCCCCCCTGCTGGAAACCCCATCCCATTCTCCCTCCCCCTGCTTCTATGAGGGTGTCCTTCCATCTACCCACCCAACCCCACCTCCCCTACACTGGGGCATCTATTGAGCCTTAAAGGACCAAGGACCTCTCCTCCTACTGATGCCTAACAAAGCAATTCTCTGCTACATGTGCAGCTGGAGCCATGTGTACTCCCTGGTTGGTGGCTTAGTCCCTGGGAGTTCTGTTCTTCCTATGGGGTTGAAAACCCTTTCAGCTCCTTCAGTCCTTTCTCCTCCAGTGGGGACCCTGTGCTCAGTCCAATGGTTGGCTGCGAGCATCCGCCTCTGTATTTGTAAGGCTCTGGCAGGGCCTCACAGGTTTGGTGACTGTATATGGGATGAATCCCCAGGTGGGACAGTTTCTGGATGGCCTTTCCTTCAGTCTCCGCTCTACACTTTTGCTCCTGTATTTTGTCCCCCTTCTAAGAAGGACAGAAGCACCTACACCTTGGTCTTCCTTCTTCTTGAGCTTCATGTGGTCTGTGAACTATATCTTGGGTATTTGGAGCTTTTGGGCTAACATCCACTATCAGTGAGTGCATACCATGTGTGTTCTTTTGTTACCTCACTCAGGTGTTATTTTCTAGTACCACCCATTTGACTAAGAATTTTTCCTATTTGAAACAGCATTAGTACCATCCTTACATGCAACTGAGTTATAAGAAAACAGATGTGAGACATCAGTGTTCATATGGTCAGGAGATTAACAAGTTGTCTAGATGAGAACAAGATGATTTAAAAAAAAAAAAAAAAGCAAACTAAGGGGAAATAAAACAAACTGGTTTTGCTCTATTTTATTTTGCCCAAGATATTTGATTATATAGATTAATGAGTCCACCAAAAAAGTAGTTGAGTAAGTTGTCCTGATTTTTGACAGACACAACAAATATGTCAAATCAAAATAGGGCAATTAACTTGTTTACTTTTTTTTAAAAAAAGAATTATTTATTTATTATATGTACACTGTAGTTGTCTTCAGATATACCAGAAGAGGGCATCAGATCTTGTTATGGATGGTTGTGAGCCACCATGTGGTTGCTGGGATTTGAACTCAGGACCTCAGGAAGAACAATCAGTGCTCTTAATTACTGAGCCATCTCTCCAGTTAACTTGTTTACTTTAGAAACCCAACATCACAGAGTTTAGGAAAAAAAACAGAGCCAGTATAAATATCAAATCACCATAATTAAAGGTACTTATAAACTTAAAGGCAAATATATTTCTAAAGATAGTGACTTAAACACAGCTTATAATAAAAAAAAGTCAGAACACCTAAGAAATTACAAAAAAATTAAAGTGTTTAAAAAAACAAAAACAAACAAACCAAAAAACCCTCAAACTCCCAAGAGTCTCTGTCTATTCAACATAGCCAGAAACTAGTGTGGAAGCTAAGCAAGAGTCCTAATCAAGATGTGTTTTACACAAGTATATTAGGATTCTGAAAATTTGGCATAAAGAGCAATGTAAAATATATCAATATTTTAAAAATATTAGATATTAAATTACAGTACTTTAGACACATTGGGTCAAATCAAATATACTACTGAATTACTTTATATTATGGCTAACTAAGAAACTAATAAACTGTATTTTCTGGCTTATACTGCCATTTCTGTTGAACAGTCACAGTGCTAATAAAAGGCCTAATTTAACTATGTAGTATGTACTAAATGACCTCCTGAAGGTACTTCTTTCATTCCTGTGGATAATGTGTACACATACACATATATAGGAGCGTGCACAAACACACACACACACACACAAATAAACAATGTCTACTAACACCAGCATATTAATGGCACCAGAAAACTATACACTTATGGAATCAAGTGGTACAACATCTACATCAAAAAAGAATCTGAAATTAGCTTTTGTCTCTCACTTTGTAATGTCTTAAGTTTGTAAGCTGACAATCTCCACAAAGAGATGGACTGTCCAACAGTTATAAATACTAACTGGTGACAATCATTTATCTCTTAAAGTCAGAAGTAGCAGTGACATTTTCAAAGTTAGGCCACCAGACTCAAACCTAGGAATGACAGTAACACATTTTTGCCTCTTCTATTATAAACCATGCTTAAGGACTGAACTTATTTCTGTTATCTGTAGCCAATTCAACCTAAATCAAACATCCCCCCAAAGACTTTACACAAGATCAGCAAAATGGTCTGTCAATAAGCCTGCACCTGACTAACATGCAAGTTTCCCTTAACTTAAACAATCAAGACAGTTTTGGCTTGAAGAGCAACTGTCAACAAAATTCCTTCCATACTGTTTGCACCCAGCTTGCTCGTAATGCTTAAAAAATGTTTTAGGTATACATTCTCTTCAAGAATTTCATCTACCTCCACATTATTTCTGAAAAAATAATGTTGCTTTGTTTTGATTATTAGGATAAGTTATTTAAAATGAAGATGTAGGTTCCACATTGCAGGATTTCTAAACTACAAACTAGAAACATAAACCAACTTACTCATAGGGATGAAAAGGAGTTATTGTTGTAGTATTGCTGCCCTGTAATTGTATAACTGAAAAATAAACTGCAAATTTCAGTTTATTATGGACAATATATTAGTTTATCAAAGGAACTTCAAATTACTCATAGACTACACCTCCCCACAAAAAACTTTTATCAAGATTAAAACCAAATTCATAACAAGCAACAAGGATAAACAATTACCTGCTAATGTTGCTGCTGCAGCCAATCCTGCTGCAGTATACGGGTCGGTCCCTGGAGGAGCAGCACTAATAATATATGGATTTGGCACAAATGCAGCTGGAGCAAGGCCTGCTGAGAATACACCAGCTATATTTAAAAGGGTGAGAAATAATAAACGAAAATGTAAAGCATTTCTTCACTAGGTAAAAACACTGTTATTCTGAATCTGGAGTGGGAGTTCATATGATAAGGGTTTAAATTTTTACTGAATAACCCCATTTACACCAGTTGTTTTATGAAATTTCTGGTCATCCTAAGTAGTTTGAACTTTGTCCTCAAGACAATATGGAAACAAGAAAAGAGTTTAAAAAAGAGTGGACTTTTAAAGTTTCTCTGATTTTTTAAGTCTATTTCTGAGCTTACTATAAGCCCATACAGATTAGGTAAAAGCCAAAAATGATTGAAAATTATGTATCTGCAGTATTCTTATCAAAAGAGAAGAAATTTGTAGGCACTGACAATTACCATATATATCCTTTGCCAGTTGCTAAAAATGCACTGCTACAATTGTCTCTTCTGGAAGATAACTAAGACAAATTGAAAAGGGAATGAAATAATGAAAATGAATATATTTAAAACTGCTTTGAAATGTCAAGATTAAAATTGATATATGGCATGGTGGCACGCACATGTATTTTCAGCACTAGAAGGTGGAAGCAAGAGCAAGGTCATCCTTGGCTCCTTAACAAGCTGGGTTTTGTTGGGGATTCAAGATAGCTCAGCGGGTAAAAGTGCTGCAGCTAAGACTAGCAAACCCAAGTGTAGCCCCCTCACTCCTCTATGCATACATAGTACGTGATGAATAAATGACTGTTTTAAAGCTTGTAATTCATGCTATCATCCTTCCCTACACACACACACACACACACACACACACTCACCCACCCCATTTGTAAGTGTTCTTATTCATTAATGCACTTATGGCCAATGCCATAGTTTTAATCACCATAAGTAATAGCTGTTTTAATATAGCTGAGCAAGTCCCCATTTTACACCTGTTTTTTTTTAAAACTAATTTCCCAGCTTCATTTTCCTGAGACAAACATCAAAAACAAAATGTCCAATTTTCAAACAAATGAATCCCCATTAGAATCCTGACAAGAATATAATAAACCAACATTCCAATTTAGAAAACTGAAATTTGTCAATGTTGAGTGCCTCCCTGGAATGTTTTTCTTCAATTTTTCTAGTAAGTTCAAAACAAAGTAGTTCTCTTCCTTCCTTTATTTTTTGGGTGAATTAGTATAGACCACACTGGCCTGAAACTCAATGTAATCCAGTGTGTTTCTCACCCTTCCTAATGCTGTGACCCCTTAACACAGCTCCTCACACTGTGGTGGTCCCTAACCACAATTATTTTCATTGCTATTTCACAACTATAATTTTGCTATTGTTATGAATCATAATGTAAATATCTGATATGCAGAATATCTGGTATGCAACCAGATAGAAAGGGTTATTCTTTAAAAATGCAATGTGTATTGATATTCCCTTTTCTGCTCCAAGCTTCTCCTGTCATGTAGTGGTCACTACAGACTATCTCAAAGTTCTAGAGGATTTCTCAATTTTCTTAGGTAATAGTCATACAGTAATACAGCCGACCGAAGAATTGCCTTTTCAATGATTTTCACATCATGTTGCAGTTTCAAGACTTCTACATAATCTTTGATGTCTTAAACTTATCACCACTCCCACAAAACAAGGTTTCAGTATGCAACCCTTGCTGACCTATAATTTTCTATTTAGACCTGGCTGTGTCTCAAACTCATAAATATCTGGCTGTCTCTGCCTCCCCAGTGTGGAGATTAGAGGAGAGTGCCACCACACCAAGTTTTGTGGGGAGTGAGAAAGTCGTGACACAATGTGTGCTGTTAACATGGACAAGCTATATCAAGGACCCTACCCAATGTCTCCACCATATGGGAGGGGCAAAGCTTAGAGGTAAGCAAAACAATGTTGACAGTCTCCACAGCTTTCTCCCTCTAGATGTTTATACAGTTTTAAGACTGCTCCCCTAGAGAACCTGCTTTTGAGAGGAGTTAAACCTGTCTTCTTCAACTGTATGCAATGATGACATTTCCCTATTCAATGATATATAATAAGCATGCTGACCCTCTGGGGTGCTAAATCGTGTCTTTCTGATAGCCCAATTCACCCACTACCAGCCTTTTCGTTGTGTATCTGTCTTGTCTTCACTCCTTTGCCACCTCTTTTCAGGGTTCTGGGACCAAAGTCATGGAAGGACAAAGCAAAAGTGATCTCTAAATGCTGTAAATGCACTTTTGAAGTGGTCTGTGAAACTTTAAGGCTCTCTTATTTATATTCTATACTTTGAGTGTGCACTCCTGTTAAGATTGCTCTTATTAGGGGCTGGAGAGATGGCTCAGTGGTTAAGAGCACTGACTGCTCTTCCAGAGGTCCTGAGTTCAAATCCCAGCAACCACATGGTAGTTCACAACCATCTATAATGAGACCTGATGCCCTCTTCTAGTGTGTCTGAAGACAGCTACAATGTACTCAAATAAATAAAATAAAATCTTAAAAAAAAAAAGATTGCTCTTATTCCCACTGTCACTTTTGTTTTAAACATTACTTTATGTGAGTTTTCTCTCATCTGTTCATCAAACAATATCGTGACCCTCTCAACTATATTCTGTGAGTCAAGTCTCCTAACCTAATCTACAAGCACTCTATGGAGGAGGGGGTCATTCTCTTTTATATGGTTTGCATGGTTCAGTCTCTCAACTGTGATCATTTATCCCCTAGCCTTTTATAGGCTTGTAATGCCACAGATTTTCAGATTTCCTGTACTATAGAAATTTGCAATCATCTATACAACCCTGCCTTTTTCTTCTGACTTAAGCACATACTCTGTGTACAGTGTCTATTTTAAAAAATATGTTGCATCTAATATGTATTACTAACCTTTTTATATAGACCAAGTCTATAGTGCTACCTATTTTTGTTAAAAAAAAAAAAAGGCAAAAGGCTGTTCCATAATTTTTAGATGTCTAAACAAAAAACCAAAACAAAACAAAACAAAAACAACATCCAAAGCAAACTTTAACTTAGATGGGCAGTTGTGATGTATGGTGAGGCAAAGGGAGGCAAAGATCTCTGTAAGTTTAAGACAACCAAGAATACAAAAAGAATCAGTTTTAAAAATAAAAACAACTCTAACTTTCATACCCACAGCTTTTATTGAAAACAATTATCCTTATTATGTATCCCTTATGACAACATCATGCTACTACAGTGGAGTTACTGGCTAAGATCATATGGACTGAAGAGCTTAAATTATTTGCTGTGTTTACCCTTCTATAGAAAAGGTTTGGCCAAACCCCTTTTGAAGGCTCTTTGCACCAATACTGAACAAGATGACAGTTACTACCCACATAATTTCAGTAAGCATACAAAATATGACTAGCTTAAGATCAGATAACCGCTTGTATCATATCAAAATAAGGATGTAAAAGTTCTCATTAGTAAGTTTCTTACCAATATTCTGAAATGATACAATGGGTTAAGACAAATAATTTGGATCACTTTTACCCAGTTCATGTTTTAAGCATGGTCACTAAATAATTTAAAGTTTTTCATAGTATGCACTCTATTTCTACAAGGTCACACTGTTTAAAGTATGCTGAATAAGCTAGCCAAGGATGACTGCAAATTTTGATTTAAAAGAACCAATGGTCAAAAAATAAATATTTACAGATGTGAAATTAAGATTTAAAAAACAGAGTCAGTTTGATAGCTTATATTTTCATAAAAATATTTTCAATTTATTCAGGTTTCTAAAATTTGCATCAAATTGTCAAGATGGTTTAAGATCCTGTAAGTTCATACAGGCATCAACTAATAAATGATCTCGATCTCTCTCCCCAACACACACCAAAAAAACAAAAAACAAAAAAACATTTCTAAACTTATTTCATTAAAGCAAGTTTTGATAATAAAACTTGACAAATTGCAAAAAACAAAGACAAGTCACTCATAAATAAATGATCCTTACAATTAAGGATCAGGCTGAATAGATTAGCTCACCAGTTAAATATGTTTGCTGCTCTTACCAAGTTTTCTTCCCAACACCAAATCAGGTACTTCCTAACTGTGCTTTACCAACTACACGGAATCTGATACCCTTTTATGGTTTCTGAGTATACTCACAGGCACTTTCTCACATTAACTGAATACATTTAAGTAAAAATTCATTTTAAAAGAAAAGCAATTGAGGGTATCAACTCAGGGTTTCTTGTGTGCTCTGCTACACACACAAAATAATAAATGAGCTACAACCCATAAAAAATTTTAAGCACTAATCAAAACTACATTTGAACAACTCTATGCATTCATTAATAAGGGTAATTCATGTCATATTAAATTTTCCGAAGCATATTTTTAAAACCAAAACTGTGATCATACCCCGCATGGGGGAGGGGGGAATAACAAAACAAAACAAAAAACAAAAACAAAACCTCTCAAGCCAGGTGGTGGTGGCACACTCCTTTAACCCCAGCACTTGGGAAGCAGAGGCAGGCATTCGAGGCCAGCCTGGTCTACAACTATGAAATATTAAAACATACCATAAAGTTCCAAGTAAGTAAAACCTGTATTTCATGAGCAGATGCAACTAACACATTTTTTAACTTTTTTTTATTCGATATATTTTTTATTTACATTTAAAATGATTTCCCCTTTTCTAGCCCCCCACTCCCCAAAACTAAGACATTTTTAATAGTAAAAGAAGGGCTAAATTAATAAATACATGGATAAAGAAGGCCAGGTAGATGCTGCAATTACAGGGAAAACACACACACACACAAACACACAATGCATCCATCCTTGTAAAAACCCAAGTAAAATTCCTAAGAAGCCTTACCAGCACTAATACAGAACAATATACATACATTTGAGGAAAGAAACAAATCTGTCCTTAAAGAGAACTTAGGGGCTCTAAGTTCAATTTCCAGGCCCTCTCAAAAGAAACCCAAGAAAAAAAGAAATCCTACCACACCCAGTACTTCGGAGGCAGAGGCAGGTGGATTTCTGAGTTCAAGACCAGCCTGGTCTACAAAGTGAGTTCCAGGACAGCCAGGGCCATACAGAGAAACTCTGTCTTGAAAAACCAGAGGGGCAAGGAGGAGGATCATCAGGTAGTTAGATGAATCCATAGTGATAAAGGATACAAAACTATGTATGTTCTATATTAATATCATCTTGCTACTTTTAATATACTACAATTATATAAGGAAGATTAGAAGAAACTAGACAGAAGGGTATGAGAACGCCCCATACTTGTTAAATTTCATAAATCTATTATTTCCTTTTAAAAAGCCCCCAAATATGTTACATTTAAACTTATTTCACTCCATATCTACTATTAGAAGCATCAGAATCAGAGGGCTGAAAAAAAAAACCAAGACAGCTATTAGCATATTGTCTATATTATTAAACAGTAAAGATATGCAAGTGGTAGGAAAAACAAGAAACAAAAATAAAAGTAACTAAACTTAATATAAATAGCAAAACATGTACCAAACTTGATTTTCATAATATATTTATAATTTCAGTAAAAAAATATGACTGAGTTAATTCACATTAGTTAGAACTAAATATCAGAAAAGTTAATTTTAAAGAAATTTCTTGGGATTCCTATTTTTGATTAATTCTAAAAATGAGCATTCTGAGTAGATAATAGATTATATAAATAATAACATTTTATTTCTGTATATCTGAGTATCAATTATCCACTGAGAAAAATCTTAAAAACATTTATCAAGTATAAATTTTCAAATTTTCAAATGTATTTGTGGGTCTGTTTTCATGCCACAGAATGCATGTTGAGGTCAGATGATAACCTATGGAGGTGGCCATAGATCCTGGATTTTATGATCAAATTTGGGTCTTAAGGCTTTGTGGCAAACCCACTGAAGCATCATGCTGGCTCAAATTACAGACAGATTTAACCAATGATGCAAATAATCAAAATGATCTGCCCCATTAATCATAATCCTCAGTATGTAATCCTGTTATTACTAACCTCAGAGATGTTTCAGAAAGTAACAAAATGTAGATAAGACATTAAGAAATAAAAAGGAAACATTTTAAATACTTTAATACAGCATTTTCCTAACACTAATGAAAAGGGTAATCCATAAAGACTTACCTATATGTGGCTGCTGAGCTGCTGCTAATGCATATTGCTGCTGTTGAGCTGCAGTTAACTGCTGAACTGTTAGTGCATTAGTCCTCTGAAAGAGCTATCCAGGAAAATATTTAATACAAGGATTAATTAATACCAAAACACTGCAGTTCTCATTTAAAAGCTGTGACTATTTTAAACACTTATTTCAAGAACTTTCTTAACCATAATGACATTTTAATCAATAAAGCATTAAGTGTCAAAACCCGTATCATTCGTAATGATTCACACCACTTCAGGTTTCATTAGTAATAGTGTTAGAGATTTCTTAAAGAAGTATCTTTACCTGCTGTTGCGAATTGTAGTCAAAAAGGCCTACAGTAGCTCCTGAAGAATCCATGGGTACCTGATTACCAGGATAGTCAAACTGTAAGGAATCCAGACCAACTTGGTCCATTGCATCCAGATTCTGAGTTTCAGGATTTGAAAATTCTTCAACAAGTGGTTTATTCGCTGTCGGATTAGGAAGAGGGCCCAATCCTTCTGGGGGATTAGTACTAGGGCCAAGGCGCTCAACTACTTCAGTTGGAGAGGCTTGACGACTTCCAGGAGTACGACTAAATAAAGAAAACAGAAAAGCACTATGTGTCAAAGTAGCAGGACAAAGGGGGAAGATAGTGAAGTATGAAGGAAAAAAGTCCCAAAATACGAAGAATAAACAAGACTTTCTGAGCCACCAAACCATTCCATTTCTCATGGATTTCCCTATTTAGTAACTACTTAAGATAACAGTTTCAGTATTTTTAATTTTATCACTCTCCTCCATTTGAATAGCATAATCATATACTCAATCATACAGGTAATAAATAAATACATAGGTAAGAAAGGTTAAAATTTAGAACTATACCACCTCAAACTTTGTCTAAAGCCATAGACAAAATTCAAGAATAAAAAACTATTAAATAACAAATATGGCAAAACTCAAAATTCCACTTATCAAAAATTAAGCAGACAAGATGGTTACAGTTTCTGTGACTGAAAGAAATCTAAACTAAAACTAAAGCTGACTCACAGCTGTGACTTTTAAAGGTTTTTTCTGAGCAAATCATTTTATCTTCTGCACCTGCTTCCTTAATGAGTAAATGTAAGACTGGGTAGCTTTAGCTAAAAAAAAGGAGAAAAAGCAAACAAGAAAGGGAGTAGCAGCCAAACAGCAATCCTTTATGAAAGCCCTATACAATAAATAGCTACCCAAAGACCATCTTTACTACATCAAGTTGTTTCTGTTTAAACGTAAATGTAGAAATTTCTGAAAACTTAAAAGTATAGAGAGCACATACACAATTTTACATAAACAAAATACCCCAACCCTGCTCCACCACACTACCCTAATTTTCACAGGAAATTCACTAATACGGAATTAAATTTCATAGTTGGTTTCTCTTCTCATCAATGCCATTCATGTTTCTGGTATTCTATTATTACTACTATTACTACTACTACTATTATTATAATATTATTATTTTTGAAGTATTCTGCCTGAATGTATACCTGCAGGCCAGAAGAGGGCACCAGATCTCATTATAGGGATGTGGTTGCTGGGAATTGAACTTAGAACCTCTCTAAGAACAGCCAGTGCTCTTAACTGCTGAGCCATCTCTCCAGCCCTCTCTAACATTCTTTTTACATTGTTTTTAATCCTAACTTAGTATATCTTCTTTTATACATGTTTTATATAGGAATCTTATTCTAAGTGTACTCTGAGAAGCTATGCATTCATAGCACATTCAAAGTTTAAGTACCTAAGTTTAGTAGTAATGAGTGTTTTACTTGACTCAAAACCCAGCTGTTCATCAAATTTAACAGCCTCTAATTTAAGATGTTCTGCTTTGGCATAAGTTTGCTATATATACACAGCAGTTTACAAAAGTAACTCTTAATTACAAGTACAGACCACTAAGTACTTAAAACATTCATCCTACTTTTAAGTCAATCACTGTCTCTGCAATATTAGATTTCAAATGTGTTTTGCCTTTAGCCATACCTGCCTTTTGTGGTTTTTTTCACTTTAAACATTTAAGAAAAAACAAATCAAAACAGAACTTCTTACTAATTAGACAACTTAAAAGGTGGAATGGTCCTTAATTTCATCCCAGTAATGTATATATTTGTGACATGTGTTTGTTCAAATTTTAATGATAAACTTGAAAGAGACCATATATAGCCACAGCTATTTTTCTGAAGTGTTTTTACATGTTAAGTACTAACTGATACTGTATTCAACTAGTAATTTCAAACACATATTTAAAATCTAATGGACAAAACCCACAAATATAGACGTTCATATTGTTTAAAAGGGAGCAATAACCTTTCACATAAAACAATTCAATAAAGCAAAAGCAGAAAATAGAAAATATTGTGCTATCAGTGGTGCTATTTTCTTGCTATAGTTAATGGTGTGTTAACACTTCAATTATAAATACATAAATCATCCAAGTTTTAAATGACTGACCTTCACTAAAACTTAGTAGCAGAAAAGAAAAATCAAGAAAAGATTCTAAATAAAGAACACTATTTTTTTTTCCCCTTGTCAAAAGAGGTTTACTGGTTTTGGATGCTTTTTTGCACTAGGAACAAATGAAAATGGTTCTTTCACAGACTATTATTGTTTGTTAGGTGAAGGCAATAAATGCAGGAACATAAAATGCACCAAGTAACTAACTGTTCCTTCATCTAAAGTATCATGGTTCATAAGGTGAAGCTTGACAACTAGAAACTACAGGGGTCAGCCTGAAGTATCAACATTTTAGCATGCAGGTAAGTGTGCAGTGTTTAATATAAAGCCAATGACTGAAAAACCAAAATGAAACAAAAAACACATTTAATTGCTAGAAACAATTAAAAAATAAGCATTCAAGAACTCCAAGCTTAAAAAGCTATTTCATATTTGAAGATGCAATAATGTATTAGCACAATTCATATAGTATAAGAAAACCACTGATTACTAAACTAATTTTGCCTCCTATATCTAAGATGAAAAAAACCAAATGGCAGGAGATGAAAAAGTAGTTAATATACCAATACAAGAGAAAAATTCCACTGCAAGGGACTCAAGCACAAATCAAGAGGAGATTTAAACTCATGTTAACCCTGTGAGTAACTAATTAGCAACAAAAAAGTTCTAATTTAGTTCATAAGACAAAAATAGCAGCTTCTAACATTAATCTTCCAACATAACACCCTATTTTAGATATGGTTTTGAAGATTTTTAATGGTTCATGATGATTAATGTTATTTAAAAGAAATTCATCCAGATTAACACAAGGCACAAAGGAAATAAAGTAACCCTAAATTGGAAAAAACCATCTAAATCAATCTCACATCAACTAACTGTAATAATTCCTAAAAGAAATGTTTTTCTTCTTGAAAAAGTTAAAAATCTTACTTAAAATCTTTGCAATCGGCATCCATCCCATTTGGCAAAGCCCTGCCATTTATTTTAGAGTCCTCCTCATCTTGTGTCAGATCTCTGTTTTGGTCCTCCTCAAACGGAGAGGCCTTGCCTTTTTGATCTCCTTTCTCAGGTCCATCTGTTTCAGCATCTCTAGTACCCTGAGGAAAAAGAATCTGTTTGATTCTCAATACTTAATAGAACAGAAAAAAAAGGCACCAAAAGGTAGTCTATACCCTGTAGTGCATGTAATGATAAAAACAACAATTTGATTTTGTTAAGTGAATTAATTTAGCAAAGGCCAAAAAACTAGGGATTTATAACAGAAGGGCTAAGTCAACCTTAACTATAGCGGTACAGGAAAAGCAGTAACACCACAAATTAAGTATTTAATTGTTACATTAATTTGATTTAGTTACAGATTAAGTACTATCAGGAGTAAGCAATATTACCTATGCAAAATAAGTTTTAAAATATGATTTGGTTCTTGTCAACACAAGTTATAAAAACCTAAATACTTGTGATTATGCTATAATTTCATGAACTAAGTAAAGAAAACAAGTTGAAAATACTTTAGTTTCTTCTATGGACAGAAAAATAAGCTGGCTAACTGGAAATATTGGCCCGTATTTGTAATGCCAGCGCATGACTCAGCTAGCCTGGTCTACGCACTGTGACTCCCAGGCTAACCAAGGCTATATATATATATATATATATACATGTATAGTGAGATCTTATGTCAAAAAGAAGAAATAATAAAAGAGCAAAACATCATAAAACACAAAAATCAATGAAAATATTAAATTTATATTTAAAATACTTACAAAAGTTCCCTTCCTAAATCGAGAATCCAATTTGTCAGCAGGAGAGGAACTTAATACATATTCTACCATGCTCACACCAAGGCCTCCACTTTCTGAGCGCGGAGAAAGAATGGCATTTACTTCACTGTTTCCATGAAAACTCTGTCCAGATCTTCTCTGCACCATAATAGGCTGGGACATTGAATGATCTGTTTGGATGAAAAACATAATACAGTTTTACTTTTAAGCCAAGCAAATTATAGTTTACAAATTAACATATCAATTTCAGGAAAACCAGTATTTCCATTTATTATAATATTCTTGCTATAATAACCAACTTTTCATTCTGGATGGTTGGGACATCTTTTCTCAAATGATACATTTTATTGTGTAAGTCAGTTACATGTGGGCTCCTTCCCTCCTTCCACATTGGCATGGGCACCAGGGATCGAACTCAGGTTGTCAAGTTTTATGGCAAGTATTTTTTACCAGCTGAATCAAATCACTGGCCTAAGAACATGTTTCTTGAAAATACAAGTCACAAGGCAACATTATGGAGTTGCTTCTCCTACCTTCACATGCGTTTAATTTATCGATAAAATAAAAAAAGAGTCAAGCCAAATGACTCTGAAGGCCGAATTGTTTCTAAGTCTTAAACCTAAACCTTTAGGAATAAAACCTATTAAAAAAAAATAAATAAAAAAGAGGTGCAGTTCCCAAGCTCAGTTATACATCACACAAACCTAGAACACACTATTATTAACACAATAGCCATCAGTTTAGAAAAAGAAAAAAGATCAATTAAATATCAGAATTTTATGTGCATGATGAAAAACCCAAATAACAGATAAAGACTTTTAAAATACTTTATTCCAAGTTTTTATTGCTGAAAATTGGTTTTAAAGAAACCAAAAACTCTGGCTCATTTGTGAAGAGAAACAATCTCAATTCATTTTAGTCCTTAATACCATGGGTACATTCACTTATTTCATTGCGTTAATAATTTTCAAGTAAATGGTACTTTCATTAGTTCTTATTAACCATTCACCCTCACAGTTTAAATACTAATATATACTGTGACTCACAATAGGTATTATGATTTAATGGGGAACTCAAGAACAAGACAGCCTGTCTTAGGATTACTATTACTATGATGAAATATCATGAACAACCGCAACCTGAGTTTATTTCACTCAGTGTTCCATGTAACAGTTCATCATCAAAAGCAATGAGGGTGGGAACTCAAGCAGGCAAGGAACCTGGAGGTAGGAGCTAATGCAGAGGAAGAGTGCAGCTTACTGTCTTACTTATCATGGCTTGCTCAGACTGCTTTCTTATAGAACTGCTGAACCAGCACAAGGTCCACATTATCCACATTGGGCTGGGCCCTCCCTGTTCAATCACTAATTAAGGAAATTCCCTACAGCTGGGTATTATGGAGGCATTTCTAAACTAAAGTTCCCTCCTTTCAGATAACTGTACATTGTGTCAAGTTGACATAAAACAAGTCAACATACAGAACATACTGAAAGAATGAGTATGAAGACTACATCTGGGGATGTAGCTCAACTGGTAGTGATTGCCAAGCATCGCCAAGGCAATGCGTGAGACTAAGTTTTGTTCCTAACATTGTATAAGACAAGTATAGTGGTACACATCCCTGATCACAGTGCTTGGGAGGCGGAAGCAGGACTATCCATATTTCAAGTTCAGTCTCTACTACACTGAGGTACAGGCCAATCCAGGGTTACATTTAATAATATTCAAAAATAGGATAAAGTCCCTCAAAAACCACCCAGAATTTTACAGGAATATAAAGCATGGGGAATCGATTCTTCCCACTCTTTTGAATCCAAAAGAAGAAATGATATTTAAGTGGCATAGAAAGGAAGAATAGACTTACAAAGTGGGACAATGAAGGAGTGAGAGTATTTTAGTTATAGAAAGTACCATGTTCCAAAGTCCCATGGTTTGAAATATGCATTAAAAAAAAAAGTAACCAAACTGACTACAGTATCACTTTAGCTGCAAAGAAGTAATAATATATATGATTAGACCTCTCATAGAAGCAGAGAAATAACTTTACAGCTTTATTATTATGTGTATGGTGTATATGGAGATGCACATATGCCATGGAGCATATACAACAGTCAGAGGACAACTTTTGATTGTTTTCTGTGTCCACTTCTGCATGACCTGCAGGTCACCTGGTTTGTACAGTAAGAGCCTTTGCCCTTCTCACTGATCCAAGAATTTTCTTTCTTTTTCAGAGACAGGATCTCACTATGTCTTCTGACCTCCTCAAGTAGTGCATTAGATATCCCTACTTTTAATCAACTCCCAAAGGAATGTGATTTGTTAAATATATGGTTAGGAATTTTGGATTTTTCTTATTTTGTTTACTTTGTATAGTATACACATGCTGTATCATACTCAGCAATAAAGAGAGAAAATATTTTTAAAACATTTACTTATATACCCCTCAAATTTGATTCATCACACTTTAATAAGTCAAAATGTTTTAAAATTTACAAGTACTGTGATTTCTACAGGTTATAATTCATTATGTGCAAAGTTCCTTTTCCTTAGTAGTTTTATAGACCTACTTTCTCCTTGCAACTTAATAGGTATCAAAAATATTTTTAATTGCTCTGTTCTAGATCTATCGCACCAAATTGTATCATGTCTAGATGTGGTTAATGTTTTACAATGCTAGATTGAAATGTAGTTAATCGGTCACTGTCACCCAACCGAATTTAAGACAGAAAATTCTAGTTAATGAGTTTTCAAATTGTTATCATCAGAGTTAATTAAAAAACACAAGAAAACAACTATTAAAATCCTATATTAAATCTATCTAATCAATAAAGTGTATTGTCATGTTGACTTGTTAAAAAAAAAATCTCCTAAGCTGAGCAGTGGTGGCCTATGCCCTTAAAACCAGCACGGCAGAGGCAGAAGCAGGCAGATCTCTGATACCTGGCTAGCCCAGTCTACAATGCCAACTCTAGGGACAGCCATGGCTATACAGAAAAATTCTGTGTCAAAAACAAAAACGGAAATTTAAACTATAATCAACAAAGGTATCACAAAACTCCCTAAATTGTTTAAAGATAGGCACAAAAATTTCAATTTGAAAAACTGAATTAAAAAAATTTGTGTTCATAATTCTCACCCAAACTCAACAACTTACGAGAAGTTCCCCATGCAGTCTCTCTCCATTCATCATCCCCAAGAAATATGCCTTTTTGTCCATCTTTTGTTGAATCATCAGGTTCCCAAAACTTTTTGGTAGGCAAAAGCTATTTAAAAGAGGAAAAGAAAAAGTTTTATAATGTTATATAATTTACAAAAAAAATAGTATTTAAGGAAATGAAAACATATCACTTATATGTACGCATTAGCTTTTGCAAACCTTCGAGTATTTTCCAAGCCATTTCATTGAACAGCAAAGTAACTTCTCATTTAAGTACTGGCTCAAATAATTCTAGACCTCTAATACTATTTTCAAACGTTTTTTAACATTCCAAATTTCTTTGTCAATTTTTATTAGGTATTTGTTCACTTTATGTGAGAATTTTGCCTGCATGTATGTATGGCTACAACATCCATGCTTAGTGCCCAAGTACATCGAAAGAGGGTATCAGATCCCCTTAGACTGGAGTTATGGAGGGTTATGAGCTACCATGCAGATGATGGGAACCATCTCAAAGTGCTCTTAACCACTAAGTTTATACCCTCTTATGATTTTCTTTATATATAATTCTCAAAAGACTTAAAAATTTCTTGCTCAAGATAATAAAAATGCCCAAATTATTAAAAATTCTTTCACTTCTAAATGCTGCTTATCAAAGTTCCAGAATAGTACTTTTTCACAACTCTTACTAGCTTTTGAATAGCACCAATCTGTTGATTCCAATTCAGAAAGCAATGAATAACAGAAGACACACAAAGAGAAACCCTAACAATATTTTTTTGAGATAATATCCTCAGTGTCTTATGCTCTCTATTCTACATGGTAACCTGTAAAAACGATATCAGTCAATAGGACTACTCACTCATTACTCTCTATCCCTGACACTCAAGAAACAGAATTACATTTGTTTGAACAGATTTGTTTTCTCAAGACATACATGTGTCATTTTAAATGAACAATCATAAAGACATTATTTGCATCCTATTAATTAAATGCCAAGTCATTTAGCACTCATAATTAGACCTGTATATACTTCTACTACTATATTGACCACACTAGTTACCTGTGTTTGCCCCTTTAAAGGCATGCTGATCTCATCTTCAGAGAATTTAAACAGACTGAAGTAAAATATAACTCAATTAATACCTGATATACAGTCTGAGAGATAATTTAGTGTGTATTTGCAGGGGGCAGGGAGAGTTGCATGCAAGGTGAGGAATACAGTAAGCATAAATGAAACAGAAAACCATGAACAAAAGCAAATTAAGAAAATGCAGTGTTGTACATAGAGAAGATGCAAGACAACTATCCATGAAGTTATGAAGACCCTTAAAGGCATGTTAAGGAAAGTGCAAGTTTTACTAAAACAACAAGAAATTAAGAGGATAGTGACAGTATGTTTTGGAAAACAAGTCAAGTTTTAATACCAACTGATAGAATGGGGAAAACTTAAAGGCAAGGAAAAAACACCAGTTTAGTAAAGTCACAACACAGCCAAGGCAGCAAGAACTAAGAGGGTACTGGGAGAAAGAGCGGAGAAAAAAAATGAATCTCGGAGAAAAAAATGAATCTCGGAATATCAAAAGACAAATGGTGGAAAATGTAAATAAAATGCATAAAAACTAAATAATACTGTTGTTACCAAACCAAGAAGCAGTGTTGAATGTAAAACATTTTATTTATTTAATTAATATAAGATAAAGTTTTAACTAATCCTGGGCACAGAAGTGGCTAGGTCAATCATTCATCTTCTGAGAGAGTAGAAATAACAGTATTCAACTGAGGAGACTATTCTAAGGTAATATTCCAAGTGCCTTCACAGACTACTACTTTAAACTATAAAGTACAGAACTAGGGATTGGCATAGTGTGGGAAAACACCTGTCTAGCATATATCTAAGGCTCTGGGTTCCATCCTCAGCAGCACAAATAGGATAAAATAAAATGTATATTGTTTATACAGGGGAGAAAAATTCATGTCAAATATTCAATATGCCAATTTTTCCAAGTACTTCTATAAGGAAAACTGTATTTGTTTTGCAAATACATATAAATTATTAGATATACAGAAAATAATTTAGCCCAAATTAACACGTCTACTTAAAGACCTTCCATACACTCTAGAAATGCCTTTTAGTTTTTTTTTTTAAAAAGTGTTTTCAATGAGTATATGCAGTACATGCACATTGGTGTGTTTGGAAGCAAGAGCAAACTGTGTCTTTATGATTCTACCTTTTTACCTTTGAGACAGGACACAGTAGGCTGGCCAGCTTTTGGGAACTGCCCAAGGCTCGGATTATAGGTACTGTCAGCCAGGGCTCTAGTCATGGATGATGAAGACCTGAGTTCAGGTCCTCAGGCTTGCAAAGTAAGCACTGTTACCACTCAGCCATCTCCATAGAAAAACTCCTTCTGTGGCAATTTAAACAGCAATTTAAGTGTTCTTCCTAGCTTGTGACCCATAGCTTAAAATGGATCGAAGAAAAGGCAATGGATCCAAAAAAAAAAAAAAAAAAAAAAAAAGAGAGTTAAATAAAAACTGAGAAAACAGAAGGTTAAATGAATTGAGACAGAAACAAAGATGTCTCCATAAATTCTTTGATTATATATAATATAGTCTAAGATTTACATTATAGAAAACAAGGCTAAGAAAATTTTAAGTCTAAAAAAATGTATTCTTTTCCTACTAGTGCCCTATCTCACAAATGTCTGAGCCTAAATCATGGTTGAGACATTCAGTATTTCCTGTCAACCTGTCCTTCCATCCTTGGTGTCAGATATGACTGACATTTTTTGTCCTCCAAAAACAATGTCTGGCTTGCCCTCTCTATTGTGAAGAAACTAGTAAAGACCTGATATGTACTGCCTTATAAACAAATCAACCAAATTCCTGGTCCAGAATTTCAGAAAGTACACTTCTGCACCATACTTTTCTACTTTAAACTTAAGCAAAAATCTCAAGCTAGCCAATTAACATGCTTAAAATTAAGTCCACTTAATTATTAGCTTATCTAAACTCAGATACTTTCAAGAAAAGGGAATGTTATGACGACATCATAACTCAACTATGGGGGGAGGGGAAGAAATCAAGACATACGATTACTCTGCTTATGTAAGTTCATAAAAGACAAAACAAAATCCCAGATGAAGTTGTAGAGAACAGCAACAAAGAAGAAATCATGATAAAATTTCCTAAATCTCTAAAATGGTGCTTTCTAGTCTTTATCTTGGCTGTAAATTAATCTTTTCTGTAAATAAAAGATAGTAATAATTTTTACTCTTCATTTTTCTTTTTTGTAATGAAAATACAATGAATGAACCCACTGTTCTAAGACTGAGACTACAATGAAAGACCACTGAAAAGACTCATTCAATCCATCCTTCTAGCTTATAGCTGTCATAAATACTAGGAACCTTTCATAGCCAAAGTACATCATAATATTGATTGTTTATTTCAAAGAATTGCATAGGTTTTGTCTATAGCCATTCTTTCTTTTTTTCTTGTGTTAGTTTAAGTATCCCAAAGAGATGAAACCCTAGTACTTAAGAATAATTGTCTGATGCTGTTTTTCTGCATAAGAAAACACAATCAGACTTACATTTAACTACTACAGAAGATAGTACTTTCCAATTCATCAATATTTTTAAGAATTTCCATTATTAAGACTATCTCGGGCTGAAGAGATGGCTCAGTGGCTGCTCTTTCAGAGGTCTTAATTCCCAGCAACCACATGATAGCTTACAATCATCTGTAATGGGATCTGATCCCCTCTTCTGGTGTGTCTAAAGACAGCGACAGTGTAACTTATACAAGAAATAAATCTTTTTTTTTAAAAAAAAAAAAAAGACTATCTCTAGGTAAATAAAAAGTTTAAGATTATCTAATTCTTCAATCTTTAGTTAAGCTCTAAAGAATAATTTAGATAGTGATTTTATAAATTTACTGCAATCTTCAGAATACTACCTGAAACAGCTGATTTTCTTTGTATGTTTTGTCTTGAGACAGAACCTCTCTATGTAGTGCTTACTGTCCTGGAGTGTAGCTAGTGAGATTTCTGCGATAACGGTTCCTCCAAAATGTTCCTACTTCAATCTAAGATTTTGTTTCTCTTTTTGTTTTTAAAATAGATTTCAATACATAGTTTTAGCTAGCCTGAATTCAAAAATCCACCTGCCTCAGCCTCCACAGTACTAGAATTAAAGGCATTTACTACCATGTTAGGCTCTACTTGAGATTTTTTTAAAATGCTGTATATATTATGTTATGTGCTTTGGTGTTCTACCAGCATGTATGCCTGTGTGAGGGTATCAGATCCCCTTGGAACAGGAGTTGAACACAGGTCATCTGGAAGAGCAGCCAGCGCTCTCTTAACCACTGAGCCATCTTTCCATTTTAATATTTTTCTAAAATATTGTGTCAAAATAGGAGAACATTATCACAACGGTTATGAAGCTATCCCCCCAAAAATAAAACTCATTAGCTCAAAGATCTGAAGTGAAATTTTGGTTTCCTCAAAAATTTTCAGGCAAGGTCCTTTTCTTCTATTATTTCAAAATTAAACAAGAGTCAGCTATATGCACTCTAAAAAACTGATAACAGTTAATAGGCATGTGCCTCTGGATACCTGATTAAATATTACATCTCTATACACACTAATAAAGCCAAATGCCTCTTCCTATGTGTTGTATTTGTTCTAAGCCATATGATATAATGGTAATCAGTACACACAAAATCATGCTATTGAGGAGATGAATGAGTTTATGAATAGATAAATACAGATTTATTTCTATCTTTTCACAAACAATTTAAGAAAATGACCACCTAGGCTGGAGAGATGGCTCAGCGGTTAAGAGCCCTGATTGCTCTTCCAGAGGTCCTGAGTTCAATTCCCAGCAACCACATGGTGGCTCACAACCATCTGTAATAAGATCCAATGTCCTCTTCTGGTGTGTCTGAAGACAGTGACAGTAAGTGTACTCACACACATAAAATAAATAAGGATTTTAAAAAGAAAATGACCTGCTGATGATAGCTCACAAAAACAATACACTTAAAATGATTCTTGTGATATACACAATGATGCTCCAGACATTAGAGATTTCTAACAGTTAAGACTCAATATACAAAACTTTATCTTTAAAAGGAAAGAACAGGGCAATCCATTTAAAAAGGGATTGTTTTACATTACAAAAACATCCCAAACAAGCAATTTTAGAAAACAAAAGAGCCAGAGAATACGGCTGCTTTAATTTATTCCAATGAGTGAATTCTGGAATAAAACAAACAAAACACCTCACCTGTCAGTAAAGGAGGAGAAGACTGGTGAGAGAGAGACAGGCAAAGAAGGAAATCCCAGAAGGTTCCCTGCTGCCTGTGAGATGAGGAAAGATAGAAAGGCTTGTGGGAGAGAACCCAGAGACAGAAATTTGAGTAGGCTTCTTAGCTATCTCTTAGAGGTAACAATATTAATTGGTAAACTGTTTTAAAAAAAGATAGCAAAACCAGCTTATTTAAAAAAAAATTTTTTTTTTTACTAGATGAAGGTTACATGTTAAACTGGTCTGCAGCCATCCACCAGACAGCAAGAAGTTTAGGCCCTATAGTACTCTGCACATCTGGTGTGTCGACTAATAAAGCATGGATTTTAGCTTACTTCATTTAGTTTACTATACAACCCAACTCCTCTACTAAAACCTTCACCTACCCATAGACAACTATTCAACCACTGCTTCTGACCATAATTTTAACCACAAGGAAAATTTAGAGTTATCAAATGTAATTTTCAAATAGAAAAAAAAGTCAATTTGTGAATAAATCCACAATGTACATGGAAGTAAAGAACCAACCTAGAATTAATGTAGGATTCTCACTCACATGAAAATCAAGTTCAAGTCTGTCACAGACAGAAGGTAGGAACACTTCAAAAATGTTTTCACTATTTTAATATCTGAAGATAAGGCCTTTCTATATAACCTAACCTGGCCTTGAGCTCAAAAATGTAGGGCCTCGGCCCACAAAGTGCTGGAAGTGCAAGCATGTTCTCCATGCTCCCAGACCTGCTGTTAAGATATGCTACTCTAGTTTCTAATACTCAAAGACTACAAATTGGGGGAGGAGAGGAGAAGCAGCCCTTTTAACTGCCTCTATTTAGTCTACTGGAGTGTCAGGAGTGCCTGAGCAGCCACTATGCTACAAGATATAGGTTTTCTTTTAAAACCAAAAAAAGTATTCCCTCTCTCAAACTTTTCTTAGGGCCCAGATTAGATTTTACTTCATGTACTGATCTAACAAGTTTATTTTGGCAATACTTAGCTTAAGCACCTTAACTCACCCTTAAATCAGTCCTCTGAAAATGACAAACTCTTTGGAAAACGCTGTTCTGAAGAAAGGGAAGGTTAGCTAGCTGCAGGGTGCCCTCTTGTGGCCCAAAGGAGTGACTGGACTCTCTCTCTGCATCTGAAGAGCACAGCATTGGATGGAGTGAGTCTCTTGAAGATCTCTAATCTACTAAAGTAAAATAATCTCCAGGAGCAAGCAATTAATTATACATCTTAGGTCTGGTTATTGTTATTTTCTACTATCAAAGTCTATACAGGAGTGTGTAATATAGAACACAATAAAGGTGTGTTCATAAGAGTTTTTATAATCAGTTTTCTAAAATTCACTAGGAATATGGAAAACTAAGTATTTTAGATGCCTTAAAATATGTAATGGTATGGTTAACTGGGTGACCCAAAGAAAACCATAGATAATAGAAAAGATAGCATCTATTCACAATTATAGAGTACCTATTATACTAAGCATTTAAAGCTAGCAATTTATAGGAGACAAATACAAAACAAACTAACCAGTAACAAAGTATTTATAATGAACTAAATGACAAGTCAGATGAGGATAATTCTATTAGACAGCCATGGGATACTGGATATTGTGTTTTCAGTGGAGTCTTGCAGAGGATTATAAGTTTATTAAGCAAATATCTTCAGGTAAAGAGAATTTTGAGAAAGAGTAGCAACAATCAAGCGTAAAGCAAACAGCATACATATATAAAATGGCAGAATAAGAAGTATTCTTTTGAGCAGAGCTAATTCTAATTACACAATTCATTAGCAAAATATAATAACCGGGTCAATCAAAATCATCTAGATACAAATAAGCACACAAATAATTACTTACTGGATTTAACTTACAAAATAAGCAACCAAAAAAAAAAAAAAATGACTACACAACTGAATAATTTCAATTTAAAACATAAAGGTCTGAAAGTTATACTATTTCCAAGACTTAAAGAGTTTAAAAATAAATTTCAGTGGAGTTTAAAAATAAATTTCAATGGTTCAAAGATTTAAGTGAATCATAAGATTTTGGTATTGGTGAATTCTTACCTCTCCCATTCCCCGAGATTCTAATGCAAGAGCTTGAAAATCATGATTCATTTCATCCACAGATCAAACCTGGTAAATAACAAAACGTGAAAGTTAGCAGGAATTTTTTTAAAAAGTAGTGACTATGTTGTATGGGTATTAACTAACACTAACACATTCGAAAATAGACAAGAACAGATGCTTCTGTGACAGGTTTCCCTAAAACTATAAAAGGGGGTTGTTTGTTTATATAATTCTGTATGCCAACAGACTACTACACATTCTTGTGCAAACTGAAGCAAAGGAAGTAAAAGTGAGTCCAAACATTAAAGCATTTCTTTTTAGTGTGACAGTCACTTCTATAACATTGTTTATATTACTTAAGGTTTTGCTAGGATTTTTTAAAAATTCTCCATTTTTGCACCAGGGAGCTGGGCAGCTCCACAGCCTTCTGTGGGTGGCTCCCCAGGAGAGTGATCTCCCAGCAGTGCTTTCACTTCTGAGCGCAGAGGTGAGATCTCCACCTTCTCTCTAGAGGGGAACAACTAGGAGCTCACGGGCAGGAGCAGCTGCATCAGTGGAACAGCAGCATCAGTGGAGTAGCTGGAACGGAAGTTTCCCCACCACCATTTACACCAGGGAGCCCAGCGGCTCCACAGCCTCCTGTGCATAGACCTGCCAGGGGTCTCCCAGGAGTACAAACACTGACTTACAGGCTCACAGGAGGGTCAAGCTCCAGCCAGAGACAGCAATACCAACCAGCACCAGAGATAACCAGATGGCTAAAGGCAAGCACAAAAACCCTACCAACAGAAACCAAAGCTAAGACCCAGATACCCCAACACACCGGAAAAGCAAGAGTTGGATTTGAAATCGTATCTCATGATGCTGATAAGAGGGCTTCAAGAAATACTTAAATAACTCCCTTAAAGAATTACAGGGAAACATGGGTTAACAGGCAGAAGCTCTTAAAAAGGAAACACAAAAATCCCTTAAAGAATTACAGGAAAACACAAACAATCGAGTGAAGGAACTGAACAAAACCATCTAGGATCTAAAAGTGAAAGTAGAAACAATAAAGAAATCACAAACTGAGACCTCTCTGGAGATAGAAAACCTTGGAAAGAATTCAGGAGTCATCGATACAATCATCAACAACAGAATACAAAAGATAGAAGAAAGAATCTCAGGTACTGAAGATACCATAGAAAACATTGACTCAACAGCCAAAGAAAATGCAAAATGCAAAATGCATAAAGCTTGTAACCCAAAACATCCAGGAAATCCAGGACACAATGAGAAGACCAAACCTAAGGATTATAGGTATAGAAAACAGCAAAGATTTACAACTTAAAGGGCCAGTAAACATCCTCAACAAAATTATAGAAGAAAACTTCCCTAACATAAAGAAAGAGATGCCCATGAACATACAAGAAGCCTACAGAACTCCAAACAGGCTGAACCAGAACAGAAAGTCCTCACAGCACATAATAATCAAAACAACAAATGCACTAAACAAAGAAAGAATATTAAAAGCAGTCAGGGAAAAAGGGCAAGTAACTTATAAAGGCAGACCTATCAGAAATTACACCAGACTTCTCACCAGAGACAATGAAAGCTAGAAGATCCTGGGCAGATCTCATACAGACCCTAAGAGAACACAAATGCCAGCCCAGATTACTATACCCATAGATGGAGAAACCAAGATATTCCATGATAAAACCAAATTTACATAATATCTTCCCACAAATCCAGCCCTACAAAGGATAATAGATGGGAAACGCCAACACAAGGAAGGAAACTACACCCTAGAAAAAGCAAGAAAGTAATCTTCCAACAAACCCAAAAGAAGATAACCACACACACACAAACATCAAAAATAACAGGAAGAAACAATCACTATTCCTTAATATCTCTTCCCCAATAGAAAGACATAGACTAACAGAAATATTTTTCATGTAAATCTTCAATTTTATCAGAAAATGTTTGTAATTCCTTTCAATCTGCATTATTTTTCATGATAATCAATTTTAACATGTTTTTCTATATATTTCTGCTATTTTACCAGGAATGCTTCCTTGTAAATCTCTAATTTTATCATGAAATGGTTTTAATTCCACCTTCAATTAATTTAGAAAGGTTTTTTTTTTTTTTATGTCTACCATTTTATCCATACAATTTTCCATGGAATAGTCAATTTTAACGTGTTTTTCTATATATTTCTTAAATTTTATCAGAAAATGTTTATAATTCCACTTTCAATCAATGTAGGAATACTTTTATGCCTACCATTATTATATCCATATAAAATTTTCCATGATAGTCTTCAATTCTAACATGTTTTTCTATATTTGTCTACAATTTTATCAGAAATATTTTCCATATAAATCTTCAATTCTATCATAAAATGTTTCTACTTTTTCAATTAATTTAGAAATGTTTTTTATTTCTACCACTTTACTCTTCAATTTTCCATGGAAATTGTCAAATTTAACGTGTTTTTCTATATATCTCTTCTATTTTATCAGAAATATTTTCCATGTAAATATTCAATTTTATCATAAAATGTTTTTGCTTCCTTTTTCAATAAAAGAACATGCTTTTCTTCTTTTTGGAAGATTTATTTATTATTATGTCAGTACACTGTAGCTGTTTTCAGACACACTAGAAGAGGGCATCAGATCCCATTACCGATGATTGTGAGCCAGCATGTGGTTGCTGGGATTTGAACTCAGGACCTTCAGAAGAGCAGCCTGTACTCTTAACCGCTGAGCCATCTCTCTAGCCCAGAACATGCTTTTCAAAAAAAGACAAATATATGTGCAAACAAAAACAAAATGAAATAAAATCATCTCACCATTTATAGACCTCAATGTAGAAAAATTAGCAAGCTAACTAAAGAGTAAAACACTTTTTTTTTAATAAAAACATTTCATCCACAGTGAATTAACATGTTTGTTGTAGCTTCTTCAAGAAAGCATTTCTCAATCCTATAGTTGATCTCTTTTTTAAAAATAATCTTGGGCCAGACGGTGGTGGTGCAAGCCTGTGATCCCAGCACTCTGGGAGGCAGAGGCAGGCGGATTTCTGAGTTCGAGGCCAGCTTGGTCTACAGAGTGAGTTCCAGGACAGCCAGGGCTACACAGAGAAACCCTGTCTCAAAAAAACCAAAAAACAAACAAACAAACAAACAAAAATCTTGGGCTGGAGAAATGGCTCAGAGGTTAAGACTGAGTTCAATTCCCCACAACCACATGGTGGCTCACAACCATCTGTAATGGGATCAGATGCCCTTTTCTGGTAGTTACTAGGTAAATATTCAAGACAGCTAGAAGACTTTCAGTGACTGATGAGATGGCTCAGCAGTTCAAAACTGCCAAGATAGAGGTCCAGAATCCAGTTTCCAGCACCTGCCTCCTGACAAACAAGACGCACACATTTGGCCATATAAGACAGGCTCTGAAACTCCTATAGTAAATTCACTCCTATAAGGCCTAAAGAACTTAAAAAACAAAAACAAAAACAAACAAACAAAAAACAGAACGGTGCAACCAGAGCTACTGTACAAGGGGAAGAATCCCAGAAGAACATAAATTCTGTATTTAAATTAAAATACATATTTAGACAACTGTACTGGCTGGTTTTGTTTGTCAACTTGACACAGGCTGGAGTTATCACAGAGAAAGGAGCTTCAGTTGGGGAAGTGCCTCCATGAGATCCAGCTGTGGGGCATTTTCTCAATTAGTGATCAAGTAGGGAGGGCCCCTTGTGGGTGGTACCATCCCTGGGCTGGTGCTCTTGGGTTCTATAAGAGAGCAGGCTGAGCAAGCCAGGGGAAACAAGCCAGTAAGAAACATCCCTCCATGGCCTCTGCATCAGCTCCTGCTTCCTGACCTGCTTGAGTTCCAGTCCTGACTTCCTTTAGTGATGAACTGCAGCATGGAAGTGTAAGCTCAATAAACCCTTTCCTTCCCAACTTGCTTCTTGGTCATGATGTTTGTGCAGGAATAGAAACCCTGACTAAGACAAATTGGTACCAGAAGTGGGGTATTCCTGTGACAACCGGACTACGTTTTGGGGAGGACTGTGGAAGGACTTTGGAACTTTGAGCTACAAAAGCCATTAGAATATTAAGAGCTTGGTAGAAAGTTCTGTAGGAGCTTGGAAGACCATGTTAAGAACAGTGCAAAAGATGGAGGCCTGGCTTGTGAAATTTCAGAGGGAAGATTAAAGATTCTTACAGTGGCCATGTTTTGTGAAGATTCTGTGGTTTTGGTTAGCTGGGGCTGAAGAATCAGCTGTGAGTAACAAGATAAAAGAACCACTAAAGCAAACCTTTGTGTTACTGGGACTATTGATGCTGGTTAGCTGGAGCTAAGAAATTAGCGGTGATTAAGAAGAGACCAGCATCACTGAGATGAAATCTTGGAAGTGTTTTCTGAGAGCACAGAGAGTGTGTTCCAGAGATAGCCACAGCTGTATTTTGTGCTGTGGCTGGACTTAGTACTGTGTAAGAGAAACCCAGATAGTACTGGTTTTGAAGGCAGGAAGGGGTCATGAAGAGCAGCTGAGGCTCTTGGCACAGTGAGAGGCCACGGAAGG